>NW_007728593.1:49930-99168 GCF_000696425.1 Galeopterus variegatus | reverse complement strand
GACAACTGAAGACTGTCTTAACAAGCACAGCTCATCTGTGCTGAAACTAAGGCTGGGTTAAGATGGGGTTTAGGTCCTCATTAAAGTCCACAGCATAGAGTTTAAGAGGAAATGATGAAATGGTGCTCCCTGAAACATCTCTTCTTTAAATTTAATTAGACAAATTATACTCAAACTAGTAGATGCCCTGGGAAGGCAATCAACATTAGGGCTAATAAAAAGCTTGAATAGTATAAAAGGGCTGGAGGAGGTATTGTAGAACCTTTCTAGCACTTATGAGAGGTAAATTAACACCAATTGCTAAACATAGAAACTGGATAAATTTCAATATTCATTTAGAAATTAATTTTATGATGCTGTCCTAAGTATTAAAATACAGGTTATACTTAAATCATTCAAAGTTTGGCATGTTCACACATGTGCACAAAGTATTTGATAGATATTTACACACTGGGAGACACAATTATGGTCTGACTTTGGAGTTTTGGCAGATCTGGGTTCAAATTCTGGCAAGTTTCCCTACTAGCTTTTTTTGGGTGCGTGTGATCCGAACCCTCGGGCGGGAGCGCCGCTGCGCTTCCCAAGCGGCGCACTATCCAGTGCGCCACCGGGCCGGCCCTTCAATTCATTTTTTTAACTTTTTATTTTGAAATAAATATAGACTCAAAGAGAGAAGCAAAGAAATACAGAAGCCACACATTATATGATTCCATTCATATGAAATGTCCAGAACAGGGAAATCTCTAGAGATGGAAGTAGGTTGGTGGTTGCCAGGGTCTGTAGGAGGCCTTGGGGGCTGCATGAGGGGAGAGATGATAGCTAAGATAAGGGATTTCTTTTTGAGGTAATGAAAATGTTCTAAAATTGCCTGCAATGATGATTGCACAACTCTGTGAATATGCTAAAAAACACTGAATTGTACACTTACATGGGTGAATTGTATGGTATGTGAACTATATGTCAATAAACCTGTTTTAAAAATCAACAACAATAAAAAAGGGTACAGTGAGTTCCCGTGTACCCTTCATCCAGATGCCCCCAAGTATCACATCATACATAAATAACTACAGTTCAAACCAGGATGTGGACATTGGTACAATCTACAGAACTTATTCAGATTTCACCAGTTTTTGAAAGTTTTTGACACACGCATTTAAGTGTGTGTCTCTTTGTGTGTAGTCAAACCAGGATGTGGACATTGGTACAATCTACAGAACTTATTCAGATTTCACCAGTTTTTGCACACACACATTTAAGTGTGTGTCTCTTTGTGTGTAATTCTATGCAATTTTATCACATGTATAGATTTCTGTAACCACCATTACAATCAAGACATAGAACTGTTCCTTCATGACAAAGGAGCCCCCGCTGTCGTGCTATCCCTGTGGAGCCTCCCCAACTAAGTCCCTAATGCCTGGCAACAACTAATATGCTCTCTATCTCTATAATGTTATTATATTAAGAATATTATATAAATGGAATCACAGAGTATGTAGCTGTTTAAGTTTGTTGTTTAATGAATGAATAAATGGCTATCCAATGATAAAGGCTGCTTAGTTCCTAAGGAAAAGCTATACTTTGGAATCATGCGGGAGTCAACTTGAAATCAATAATAACAAAAAGCTGATTCTCATACAGCATGTTCCATGAATCCAGCACTATTTTAAGTGTTTTATATGCATTAATTCTTTAAATTATAACATCCTGGAATATAGGTACTGTTATTTTTTCCCCTATTTTTGATGAGAAAACCGAAGCCCAAAGATATCAGTAGATCATCCAAAGAAGATACATTGAATGGCAGAGGTAGAAATAGAACTATAGTATCTGACTCCAGAATCTAAATTTCAAACCACTGCTCTCTACTGCTTCCATGAGAAGCAATTCCAGTGCTTGTTTAGGTTTTCATAAACCATTGAAACAATGTCTTATGGAACTGCTAATATGTGACTATTAAACTAAATTGACACCAATTCTACTTTACCATTTATACATTAGAGGTCTATTGAGATCTATTTGCAGCTTCAATTTTATACCTGGAGTTCATGACTCTTGGAGTTCTGGGGCAGGTGGGATATCAGGCTCCGAAAGTAATGTTCCTGGGTCATTTCCGTCTCTAGGAAGTAACCAGGAACTCTGCAAACTGGCTAGTATCATGCTGAAGTCTCAAACAACTCCCTCCCCAAAAAGCAAAAAACCTGAATAGACTTCACAAAAAGAGAAGATATAGAAATATCTAATTAGCATATAAGAAGAGGCTCAGCCTCATTAGTCAGCATGGAAATGCAAATTGAAAACACAATGAGGTAGCATTTCACATACACCAGAATCCCTAAAATAAAAAAGAGTGACCAGACAAAATGTTGGTAAGGATATGGAGCAACTGGAACTCTAATTGTGCTGGTGGGAATGTGAAATGGTAAAACCAGGTTGGAGAATGGTTTGAAAGATCTTTTAAAGTTACACGCATATCTACTCTATATGTCCCAGCAATTCTAATTCTAGGAATCCATCTAAGACAAATAAAAAAATTTAACCACAAGAATGACCATTATATCCTTATTCATAATAGCCCAAAGCTGTTAACAACATGTCCATCAACAGACAAACAGATAAGTAAATTATGGTATATTCATAGAATGAAATACTACTCAGCAATAAAATGGAGTGAACTGCTGGTACACAAAACAATGTGGACAAACACTAAAAGCACTAAGCTGAGTGAGAAAACCCAGATATAATAGACATACACTGAATAATTTAATTTACATGAGGTTCAAGAACTGATAAAACTTAATTATAGTAATAAAAACCAGAAAGTGGTTGCCTGGCAAGCAAGGAGGTGAAGATTGACTGGAAAGGGCCAGGAAGAAACTTTCTGAGGTGATGAAAATAGCCTATATATTGTTTTTATAGTGATTACACAAATGCACACATTGTCAAAATATGTCACACCAAACACCTAAGATCTGTGTATTTTATTGTGGGTTAATTGTATTCCCATTAATTAATGCCAACAAATGCAATCTAGGGTTATAACTGTATTTATCATTCACATTTGTTAATGAATAACACTTCTGGTTACATAAATATCAAAGTCTCAGGATGTGGGTCCCTACTCTAAGGGAGTACCACTGCCAACATATAATCTAATGATACATTTAGGTGTTTCACAGTCTTTAAATAGTAATAAACTATTCACTTTGGCCAGATCAATAATGTTGGTGTCAAAGACAAATATACTTAATTCAGTGGTAGTTCTGCAAGTTCTTAGTAAATAATCCATCTTGGATTCTGGAGATGCTAACCTAATGCAATCTGGACCAAGAAATAAACCAACTATACTTTGATGTGATATCTACAGATAGTGGCTCTCTTGTAGATCATCAGAGTTTTATATAAATTTACTATATCCACTATATTCAATAATACTATACTAAAATTTTGTAGATAAGTTATTTCTGGCAAACTTTTCTCAGTTTATTGCAATTTTAAAAACCTCAAGTTGGCAACAGTATCTTAAATTACGACCTATAAACATGTAGCTCTATATACACTTATTAACACCTATTGTTTTCTCTTGGCACAGTGAATTACAATAAAACATTGGCTCTGATAAAAATAAAGAAAAGCATTCTGAATCCAAACAAATTCCATAACAGATAAAAGGGCTTTAAACATATTTTTAATTGAAGTGGAAATTTGGCTGTTAATATAATCAGGCATCTCCTGTGTCTTTAATTATTGACCCAGAGTTTAATTCACCAGCCTAGGTTTTTTTGAGAGTGGTGTGACCAGGGCGGGCATAGAAGCTCTGCGCCCCTTCTCCCATACCCTGCCATAGGCATCTCTTCATCTGTATCCTTTGTGATATCTTTTATAATAAACCAGTAAACATAAATCTGTGTTTCCCTGAGTTCTGTAAGCTGCTGAAGCAAACCAATGGAACCCACGGAAGAGGCTGTGGGAACTCTTGATTTATAGCCGGTCGGTCACAAGTTCCAGAGCCCTGGACTTACAACTGGCATCTGAAGTGGGGGGCAGTTTTGGAGACTGAGCCCTCAACCTGTGGAATCCGATGCTATCTCCAGGTAGACAGTATCAGAATTAAATTGGAGGGACATCCAGCTTGTGTCTGCTGGAGAAATGCTTGCTTGCTTGCCAATGAGGAAAATCTCCCACCCATTTGGACACAGAAGTCAGTTTTTTGTGGTGATGACTGTGCTGTGAGAGCAGACTGTGTGTTTTTCCTACTCACTCAGGATGAATATAAAAACTTATCATCTTGAATATAAAAACTCTACATGTCCAGCTGTCCTTATCTTGTTGGAAGGAAGAAGGTCACATAGTTTCATTCATCCTTGAGATGTCTGCTGGTAAGTGACATCACACAACAGGCCCCATGAAACAAGTGAACTGAATCCAGCATTATGATAACAGCAAACAGAGAACGTGCAGACACCGACTGTTCCCTGAATAGCACATCATCACACATTTTTAAAAGGTGGCCTTGTGCTGATAACACCAAGGCCACGGGTTCGGATCCTATATAGGGATGGCCGGTTTGCTCACTGGCTGAGCGTGGTGCTGGTGGCTCACTCGGTAGAGTGCGGTGCTGATAACACCAAGGCCACGGGTTCGGATCCTATATAGGGATGGCCGGTTTGCTCACTGGCTGAGCGTGGTGCTGACAACACCAAGCCAAGGGTTGAGATCCCCTTACCGGTCATCTTAAAAAAAAAAAAAAAGGTGGCCTTGGATCTGGGTTCATATAAGCAACTTAGTAGAATAAAAAGAGGACTTAAACAGAGACGAGAATAAGGATAATAATTATTATTATGAGGAAGATGAAGGATCAGCAAGGATGGGGCTAAGGAGCCATGACTACAACTACAAACCAGTGTCAAAATTAAAAAGTATTCAAGGTCGCCTTGACAGAAGACCCTCACTGGCTGCCATTTTCGGCATCATTATCAGCCCTACATTCTACAGCAGCTGGGGTGGGCATTGCTCACCACTTCACCGAATGCACAAGGGCGGCGGTGGGGTGGGAGAGGTGGCTGCAATTCTGTGAAATATCATTTTTGGTCATCAAGGATGGCACTCTATCCAACCACTCACACCTTTTCCTCTGTTTCCTTATCTCCTACTGACCCCCGTATCTCCTCCTAAAAGGACTACTCAGCACCCATAGATATTATTTAAGAGCACCAACAAAGTTTAAGGATAAACTGACGTTAGATCTATTCCTCAGACTTAGTGTTTCTAGAAGGGAAATAAATTCTGCATATGAAAATGGGGTAACTTCCTTGCCAACAAGACATAAGCTTTAACTTGTTCCACACATCCAGGGATAGATATGCTCCATTTTGTCTCTCTGCTTCTGCTAGACCACAGTCCTACAGAGGTCAAGCATCGAGTATAACTTAGTATGTTTCATAATTTAAAAATTGTCAAGACTATAAAAATATTATGCTTTTGAATCAAGTGTTTGGAGGAAAACATGAATTGAGAATAAACGACAACAGAAGACTTTAAGCTATTTTTTAAAGAGAATCTGAGCTGTACTCAAGGCCATAACTACTATCTCAGACCATCTTAAAGGCAGGCAGTGGTTGCGGAAGCCCTGTTTCCTAAAGAAGCCAAAGTCCTTGAATCAAGAATATTAAGCAGTTGTTTTTAACTGCCTACTCCACATAAGGACAGTGGTGCGCTATTGGGATACAAAACTCTTCAAAGGCAATAACAACTGTGAGTCAGAGGACTGAAATAATTACTTCCTTAGCCCTGACATTAAGAAGAGGATATGAAAGCAGGAAATTGATTTTAGGGCCTGAAGTCCTATTACCTGATATTACTAAAACAAAACACATTCACAAAGTTATAATCCACTTACACTTATTTAATTGATTAAAGGGAAGAGAGGAGATGGAAAAAGAGAACAAGTGAAAGGATTCAAAGTAACTTTAGTAAAGACAGAAGAAAAGAAAATCAAAAATGACATTTTGATTGTACAGGTTTTTGCTACTTCCGTGTCTAACTGCCAGAAATGTAAAGGTAATAAACAGATAGAAGGTCAAACTGTTTTATTCTTCTCTACGCTTCACTAAATAATAGCTGGGTGCATTCCAAAGACTAGGACATTTATTGTTAGTGATAAGATACAGAACAAAGTGTAGGTTTTTCAGAGATGAGATTATTTTTCAGAGATCAGATCGTACTTGAAGTGCAGAGAAGTCTACAAACAAAATTATTTTGTCTGGCAAATGTAATACCTCAGATACATAATTCAATGAAAGAAATCTATAACTCTATTCTAGATCTTTTGGAATTTTGGGGCATAAATGCAGAGGCCTGATCACAGCATTTCAGTTTTGATTTATTTAACAAGTATATATCCAACACGTGTATAAGATACTGCTTAAGACCAACAATGGATGAGGTCGTTAAACATATTTAGCTCTACCCACCCAGGCATCTGATAAGGACGTAGATGAGAAAAAGATTGCTGATAATACTAACCAGCTAACATTTACTGAGTGACACTCTCTACAGGCCCTGTGCTAAGCATATCACATGATTACATCATTCGATTCTCGTAATAGCACTATGAGAAAGTTATTATAATTATTCCTTTCTTACAGATGAGGAAACTGGGGCTTTGACAAGGTAAACTTGCCCAAGATCCCAGAATTAGTAACAGGAAGATCCAAGACACAAACACTGACAAACTAACTCCAGAACCCCACGGCTTACCTCCTCACTAGACAGCCTCCCACCCACAGATGTAATAATGTCAAATGAAAAGACAAAGAACTTGCAAATGCAAGAAAACAGAGTCTGCTTTTCCCTCATTTATTCCTGTCTCCAGGTTACAGAAGGCAATTTGACTGGGTATGTTTTCCACAAAATTCTTCACGAGGGCAAAATGCTTATTACTTTGCAATTGCTTTTTAAAAGGACATAGTGATAGCACGGAAAACATTGTTCTGGTCTCAGATAACACTGGGTTGAATCCCAGCTTCACTATTTATTAACAGGCAGTTACTTCACTGCCCTGAACTTTAATTTTCTTCATCTGTAAAAGGAGTTGGAGGAACAATAAAACGACATATGTACCGTAAAGGGCCTAGTAAAGTCTCTGGCCCATAAACAGCATTCAGTAAGTGTTACCCGTGTGTGATTTCATGCAAGGGCCCAGGATGTCAGTGCCAAAGGATACTTTGCCAAGGTATAAGCCTTTTCAGGCTTCACCTGTGTAGGGGAAGGGTCTAGAAGCCACTCTAGTTGATTGGGGGGAAAGGAGGCATGCTACATGAATCAGATAAATTCAGCAGTACCAGTAACAGAGAGAAGGACATCCAAGGTGATGCTGGAGATGATAGAATAAAATCCTACCCAGGAACCCAGGGTGTGAAAATCCTCCTTCCAAAGGCTTATTCCTGGATGGCATTTTCTCACTGTTCCCAGAAAGGTAAACACATTAACCTGTTGGTGCTTTACTGTACAGTGATTTATCAGGTGTTCTTTTGAGACCAAAGAGACTAGGACAGTGTGTCACTGGACCATCCAGGGAGGAAGAGGTTCAGAAAAGGAAGAAAGCCGTGGTGAGAAGCAGTAATTATTATTATTATTATTATTTTTTGGCATCTAGCCCATTCAGGGATCTGAACCCTTGACCTTGGTGTTAACAAGACCATGCTCTAACCAAGTTAGCTAACTGGTCAGCCCAGAAGCAGTAATTTTTTTAAAAAACTGTCTTCATGTGTTTTCTATACTATTTACATTTGTACTCACCTTCTCTTTTTAAAAAAAAAGTGGGGGGATAGATGGAAGATGCAGGAAAAACCTCACCTACTTTTAAAAATAAACTTTAAACTTTATATTTTGGCATTATTTTAGATTTATAGAAAAGCTGCAAAGATAGTTCACATGTATCCTTCCTCCAGCACCCCCTAATGTTAATATAACCATGGTACATTTGCAAAAAGTAAGACATTAACACTGGTACACCCATCTGTTTTGAAATCTACTTTAGAGCTGTAAGGAGCTCTGGGTGTGGACACAGGAAGAAAACTGTTCCTTGGAAGCCCACGTTTCACAGGGAAGTTCACTTAGGTAATTAATAAAGTAGACATTTGTCCTTGTGGATGGCAGTACTAGCTGCTTGTCTAAAACCCTTTCTCTCTTTCTTCCACCTTCGTACTTCCGCTCAGGGCAGCAGAGTGCCCAGCTAAAACCATGTCGTTCACCACTGCCTTCCAGCAAGGGGTGACCGTCCTTGTGGATGGCAGTACTAGCTGCTTGTCTAAAACCCTTTCTCTCTTTCTTCCACCTTCATACTTCCGCTCAGGGCAGCAGAGTGCCCAGCTAAAACCATGTCGTTCACCACTGCCTTCCAGCAAGGGGTGACAAGGTGACACAGTTCTGGCCCATGAGATGTAGGTAGAATTCCCTGGGACAGACAACCCTTCCCAAATAAAAAGCAGTCTTGCCAGGTGACACCTCTCTGCCGTTTCCCCCTTTGTTATTCCATTCTTCCTGCCCACAGTGCAGACATGAGGCATGGTGTATGCTTAAAACAACAGGACAGAGAGATGAATGGAGCCAGCATCCCTGACTCGTCTCAGTATCAGCCTGGAGGTGGAGGAAGCTCACTATTTAAGCTGTCATTACATTACCACATTTTCTATTATTTGCAGCAAAGCACAATCCAGATACCTTCCCGATTTCAGGTCTGGAGACATCAAATCAAAGACTTAAGAAACAAACACTTTCGATTAATTTGCAGCCCACGCCCTGTAACAAACTATGCTCGACTTGGAAGCCATGAAGCTGAGGACACAGAAAGTCAAGCTGTCGAAAGATCTGCCTTCTTGCAACTTGGCTCTGAGTCCCCTCATGACAGAATTGGGATGTATGGACTCCAGGCCTGAATTTTTCCATTTGTGGAAAAGACATTACAATAACTCCTTCTTTTATCCAAAGCAATTGAAATTAATAAATATGTGGAGCCGAATATCTCTCTTGAAGACAGGATCTTGATAATGTCGATATACCATTAACAATAATGCTGTGCTGCCAGTAAAACTCAAAAGGACCCCAAGATGAAGACTAGGAATTTAAGAAAGTCCCATCTGAATTTCGGGTCATATACTACATAAATCCTTTCTGGATAAAAAGAGAACTGCCAAGATCAGGTTCAGTCTAAACAATGGTAGCCAACTATTTTTTTTTTTTTTTTGTCTTTTTTTTTTGTCTTTTTCCGTGTCCGGCAACGTATCGCAACCCTCAGCATTGCCCCCGTACCGGACCGGGGACCGGACCGGACCGGGGACCGGCAACGGTATTGCAACCCTCGGTGCTGCTCCCGCGCCTCGCTCAGCCAGTGAGCGGGAACCGGTCTGCATGTGGGATCCGAACCCTCGGGCGGGAGCGCCGCCGCGCTTCCCAAGCGGCGCACTTATCCAGTGCGCCACCGGGCCGGCCCAAGTAGCCAACTATTTTTGACTTGTGGAAATACCAAAAAATCAAAGATAAGAATAGAGGAGGAAAAAAGTAGAGAAATGAAGCTGCAGAAAGACCTTAGTAGACCTGTAAGACATAAATGGTAGTGTAGTTGGGTGTAAATTCAGTCTGGTAGCCATACATTAGCAGTTTTATGGGATATTGTTTCAATTCTTTTTTTATTTTTTCCTTGCTGACTGGTACAGGGATTGAACCTCAGACCTTGGTGTTACCAACACCATGCTCTGACCAACTGAGCTAACAAGCCAGCCTATTTGAATTCTTTGAAAGAACCTGAGCAAGCACAGGAACTGTTTCTCCCAGCGGCAGAAGAGAGCAGTGGTTTGGAACTTCAACTCTGGAGTCAGATACTGTAGTTCTGTTTCTACTCTGACTATTACTGTATCTTATTCAGTTGACCTACTAATGCTTTTGGGCTTCAGTTTCCTCATCAACAAATAGGAGAGAAAGAAAACATGACTGTGAAATTGTCATGCTGGGTAAGGGAGAGCATTTGTTGTTGCTTATGTGGCTGGCACCTGGCTTTACTTAGGTGCCCAAACTGGCACTGCAAAATACAGGTATCAGTAATATCAGCCATAGAGGAACAAAGATCCCTGAGATAAGGGACTGAAAAGTGAAATGCACGCTTACCAGGATACCCCCATGCCCTGTGCTGGTTTTGAAAAAGGTCTAGAGGGAGCGGGGACAGAGGGGAGGAAAAGTGGGCACAAAACTATGGCGAATCACTGTGTGGTATCTGCATGTATTGAAACAACACAGTACCCTATGTAAATGTTAAAGAAAATATGAAAATAAATTTTAAAAACACAAAATAATATAAAAGAGGCCTAGAGCAGTGTATCTCCAAGATACATGTGGCTGCTAAGTCTGATGTACGTGTAAAATGCACACTGGATTTTGAAGATTTAGTATGAAAAAAAGAATGTAAAATATATGATTTTTTAATTTTGATTGCATTTTGAAATTATCATATTTTGTAGATAGTGATTTAAAGTACTTTGTTAAGATTAATTTCACTTATTTTTCTCTTTTTTTCCCCCCTCTGGCTGCTAGAATATTTAAAAATATGTATGTGGATTGCATTTGTGACTTGTATCATATTTCTGTTGGGTAGCACTGGTCTAGAGGCTGGTCTCTCACAAGAGCAGACCAGCCAACCAACCAACCATTTCAACCCTTTAAACAGGTGCGGCACCTTGAGAGCCATTTGTCACAGAAGATACGCCTTCTCCTGAACTTCTGACAGGCAAGTGATTAAGAGTTGTTTTTCTCACATTATTTCTCCCTTCCCTCATTTTGATGAGGAAGCACATTGTGTTCCTGCTCAATAGAGATCCCCAGCTGAGGTTATGCTTTCAGTGACAGAGAGGACTTAAGAGAGAGACAGGAGTGAGCCAGTGCAGAAAAACCAACACCCACCACTTCCCCCATGGCATAGTGGCTTTGGCAACTGTCAATCTGACCGAAACCTGGGTGACAGCTGGGGGAGTGGCTGAAGTAAAATCTAAAGAATATAGACTTGAGAGGCAGGCCTTCCTTGTATGGAAGGAGAGCGGTGAGGAATAGGCTCCTTGTTGGGTCAAATGGCATCACTTAGAGGAGAAAGAAAGTGAAGGAAAGCTTTTCAGGAAAAAAAAAAAAAAAGCTAGATGAAAGGTTTGAGCCTTTAAAATCTTTAAAAAAACCCAATATGCCACTCCAAAATACACCTCCCTGGCATAAGGATTGTTTTGAGCTGGTTATTTTGAGAAATTAACACAGCAGGAGCTACAAAAAGTTGTCCTTTTGTAAGAGAAATTTACATCTATACAGGAAATCTCCATCTGTAAGGGTCTCTCCCTCTCTCTACCAGGAAAAGCATGACTCAGTCACTAGGGACTATTAATCTATGGGCTTAATCTGCATAACAATCCTTATACTTCGGTTGAAGGTGCTTTTCCTGCTTTTCCTGGCCTCCTAGTCGTAACTGGTTTGTCCCCACACCTTTTTTTCTTTGTTTCAGGGAACAATGGTATTTAAGCCTGAAGTTTAAACTACCTCTTTGAGAACTACCCATTTCTCTGGGTTACTTCCCATGTATACAGGAAGTATATGTGTTATTAAACTTCCGTTCATTTTTCTCTTGTTAATCTGTCTTTTGTTACAGGGAACCCCTGTTAAGAACTCATGAAGGGAAAGAAAAAATTCTTTTTCCTCCCCCGAACAATCTTGCCTTTATCCTCAATAATCAGTGCCTTCTTTTTCCTCTCCTTTCCTTCCTTTTCTTTCTTTTCTTTTCTTGTCTGTTAGGCTAGGCTATTCTGAGCTTAGCCTGAACTCTGTCAATTATCTTAATTACTGCACAGATGCAGTTAATTCCTGTCTGGATGAAGCATCTAGGCTGCTTTGCTGCAAATCCCAAATTCTCTTTTGGAGCAAATGTCTCAGCTACTGTCTTCCATTGGAAAATGGAATAATCCTAACTACCCTCCAGCAGCTGGGATGATTAAAAACACAATATATATGTAACTTCTTTGTGTATTACAGTTATATAAATATATTTTTAAAACAAAAGAAAAAGAAAGAGGGCTTTTATGAAGTGTTGAAATTGTTGAAGTGCTCTGACTAACACTGTAAAAGAGGAAATTATATGCCAGGATACAGCAGCAGAAGCCTGATTATCCAGGGTCAGCTGCTGCAGCTGTGAGCAATTTACCCACATGATTATCTAGTTTCCATCTTCCCCCATTTGAGGCTAAGGTAGCTGACAGCAGTTAAGGCAGTTGAGGGAAATATCTCATGTGAGTGAAGAAGTGTGTTTATACTATTTGCCGAGATTATACAAGTATCTACTTGGAAACTTTTTGGGGGAAGGGAATCTTATAGGTTTTACGGGCTTGCAATTTTTATAGTTGCAATATCTGCCAGGCTGTGTGAGCCTATGCAATAAAAAGCAAGGATGGGTTGCCACGGACAAAGACTCTCTCCTGGACCAAACTATGGTCAGGCTCCAAACTATGGTCAGGCTCCTCTGAGCCCTCTTTTCTACCACAGCTGGACCTTACTGCTCCTGCCCCCACCCTGTCAGCCTTCTGTCTTCGGCTCACCCAGCCCAGTTTTAACAAGGAATCCAGCTAAGTCAGTTTGGTAAGAATCTCTCCCACCCTTGATACCTGACCCTCCTTGACACCTGATTAAGATCCTCATCCCCCACCTTCGATGTGTAAGTCTTTGGCCTGCTTTAGCAAAAATCCTGTTAGGCCAGTTTAGCTAGAATCCCCCTACCCTTGATGTCTCCTCTTAGTAATTTTCCATCCACTGACCCCCCTCACCATGCTCCTTGACCATAAATCCCCAGTAGCCCTTGTTGTATTCAGAATTGAGCTCATCTTTCTCCTGTACTGAAATATCCCTATTGCAATAGTCCTGAACAGTTTTCTTTATCATTTTAACAAGTGTCAAAATAATTTTTTTCTATAATGCCATATGGTCTTGGCCCAGTTGCAACTGAGGGCAGAGGACATGCCACCCCCAAATCTGACTGTAGGACACCCCAATATGCCACTCCAAAATACACCTCCCTGGCATAAGGATTGTTTTGAGCTGGTTATTTTGAGAAATTAACACAGCAGGAGCTACAAAAAGTTGTCCTTTTGTAAGAGAAATTTACATCTATACAGGAAATCTCCATCTGTAAGGGTCTCTCCCTCTCTCTACCAGGAAAAGCATGACTCAGTCACTAGGGACTATTAATCTATGGGCTTAATCTGCATAACAATCCTTATACTTCGGTTGAAGGTGCTTTTCCTGCTTTTCCTGGCCTCCTAGTCGTAACTGGTTTGTCCCCACACCTTTTTTTCTTTGTTTCAGGGAACAATGGTATTTAAGCCTGAAGTTTAAACTACCTCTTTGAGAACTACCCATTTCTCTGGGTTACTTCCCATGTATACAGGAAGTATATGTGTTATTAAACTTCCGTTCATTTTTCTCTTGTTAATCTGTCTTTTGTTACAGGGAACCCCTGTTAAGAACTCATGAAGGGAAAGAAAAAATTCTTTTTCCTCCCCCGAACAATCTTGCCTTTATCCTCAATAATCAGTGCCTTCTTTTTCCTCTCCTTTCCTTCCTTTTCTTTCTTTTCTTTTCTTGTCTGTTAGGCTAGGCTATTCTGAGCTTAGCCTGAACTCTGTCAATTATCTTAATTACTGCACAGATGCAGTTAATTCCTGTCTGGATGAAGCATCTAGGCTGCTTTGCTGCAAATCCCAAATTCTCTTTTGGAGCAAATGTCTCAGCTACTGTCTTCCATTGGAAAATGGAATAATCCTAACTACCCTCCAGCAGCTGGGATGATTAAAAACACAATATATATGTAACTTCTTTGTGTATTACAGTTATATAAATATATTTTTAAAACAAAAGAAAAAGAAAGAGGGCTTTTATGAAGTGTTGAAATTGTTGAAGTGCTCTGACTAACACTGTAAAAGAGGAAATTATATGCCAGGATACAGCAGCAGAAGCCTGATTATCCAGGGTCAGCTGCTGCAGCTGTGAGCAATTTACCCACATGATTATCTAGTTTCCATCTTCCCCCATTTGAGGCTAAGGTAGCTGACAGCAGTTAAGGCAGTTGAGGGAAATATCTCATGTGAGTGAAGAAGTGTGTTTATACTATTTGCCGAGATTATACAAGTATCTACTTGGAAACTTTTTGGGGGAAGGGAATCTTATAGGTTTTACGGGCTTGCAATTTTTATAGTTGCAATATCTGCCAGGCTGTGTGAGCCTATGCAATAAACATTGAGAATTGTTTCCCTGGTTTAGTGGGGAGTAAAATCAGCATCTTATTAGATCTGAAGTTAGACTGCCTTGATTTGAATCTTGAATCTACTGGCTCTCATCTTCAGCAAGTTACTTAACCTCATGTCAAAAATGAAAATGATTATGATAACAAACTCAGAAAGATATTGAGAGGAAATAAAAGTAAAGGAGTAGAGTGTTAGAACAGTGGCTGGCATATAGTAGGGGCTCTATAGATGGTAACTGTTATTTAGAGTTTATCAAATCACAAACAAGAGCTGGCATTTGAGGGGCCATCAGAGGTAGAGGCTGTGCTAAAAGCTTTTGCCAACTCCTGTCACTTAATCCCCACAACAACTCTGTGCAGGAAAGGGTTACCATAGCTGCCCTGGTACAGAAGGGCCTGCTTGTGGAGCTGGCCCATGGCTAGCATCTGGGAACCTGGCTTTTGGAAAGTTCCCTAAGTCACTAACTGATAAGGCAACTTTGCCCACTGAGGGCACTGAACTGTGCTGTATCAGCCTGGCTAGACTGTTTGTACAAACAATGTGACTGTTGAAGAACACCTGCTTTCCTTCTGAAAGTCTGGAATGCTAGGAATTGCAGCCAGCAGGTGGAGTGTATCTACAGCAGCAGCCCCCAGTAAAAACCACAGAGTCTGTGTCTCAAGAGGACTTCCTGGGGCAGAGATATCGCACATGTGTTAACTACACTTCACTGCTGGAGGAAGGAGCCAGTTCTGTGCGGCACCTCCTAGGAGGGAGGACATCAGAACCCTGTGCCTGGATTTCTCCAGACCACCTGATGTGATTTTTTCCCTTGCAGATCTGGCTGTGTATCCTTTCACTGTAATAAATCTTAGCCATGAGTACAACTGAATATACATACAACCACACATGTGGGTGCTCATAGGATTTCTGGGAAAAAACCAAAAACCCAGCTGTCAAAGAAATATAATGTAACTCTAATCTCATAAATTTAAAAATCTGAGGAAGGGAAAGTTAAGAAATATAAACATGCAGATGAAGGAGCTGAAGTCGATGAAGAAGCTGGGATCTAAATCCAGTCCAATTCCTTCCAAATCCTGTGCTCATTTCTCTGTGCCAGGCAGTCACACCCAGTAACATACATCCCCAGTCCAGGTAAGCTTCTTTCTAAGGCACAAGAGCTAGTAGCTATGCAACCTTGGAAAAATACCTTAAAGGCTTTGAATCTCAGATTTTTTCACTGTGAAGCTGTAATAATAATACCAATGTCATAGAATTGCTGTGAAGATTTAATAGGTTTACACATACAGTATATAAATCATAGATCATATGTGTAAAGCACATACATATTAATACATAATACAAGTATATTAAAATCTATAAAGTATTTAGCCTAGTGCCTGGTACATGGTAAATCTCAATAAATAAAAAAGCTAGGTAAGTTGGTACACATAAATGCATAGACCCATATATATAAATATGCATGCAAGTAAATTTTTCATCTAACAAGTTCTGCCTTGATTATAGAGTATCATTCACCATTTATAAATGAAGCTAGTTAGGATTTCATACGTGGGCCTGATTTTTATGCCTACTGGTTTCGATCTAGGGAACCACTTTTATCCATAAAACTTCTGCTCAAAGCCTAAAGGCTAACTTTCTTTAATGTTTAACCTACAAAATTAAATATTACCTAGACAATTCAGAGCTTTGCTTAAGACATTACTGGTACTTATCATTAGCTCTAACATACACAGATATGGGGGCCATAATTTCATAACTCCAAGTTAGAGCCTGTGATCTATCAATGAATTGCCATACTGGGAAACTGGAACTCTCTTGGAAATCCTGGCTTCTGTATACAGAATATTCGGTCCTCCTATAACCATGGAAAACATACTTCTGTGGTTAAGATTTGGTATCAATAACACCTTCATTTTAATCTTTACATTGCACACTTATGGCATTTATGTTTATACACCGTGATTGAAGTGTAATTACTCAGTCCGCGGAAATCATTTGGAAACCATGGCATCCTCCATCTTCTCTCTAAAGTCAAGGATGTACAGTGTGAGTCAGTAGATCATAGTATAAGAGGCTAATTTTCTCCTAGAATGTGGTATCACCTGACATTTTCTGTCTGAAGCAAAAATGACAGAACCTCGCCGCTTGGGAGCGCGGCTGCGCTTCTGCCGAGGGTTCGGATCCCACATACAGACCGGTTCCTGCTCACTGGCTGAGCGAGGTGCGGGCGCAACACCGAGGGTTGTGATCCGTTGCCGGTCACGAAAAAAGACAAAAAGGAAAAAAAAAAAAAATGACAAAACCTACTCTAACCCAAACATACCATTTTTCATTGGGGAAAACGCCAGTCACTCCACCAACCCCAAGTTCACACTTACTAGCAGTAATATTCATTAGGACATTGCTACCTGAGTGGCCTCAGATGAATTATTTAACCTACTGGTGCCTTAATTTACTGATCTATAAAATGGAGGTAGTAAGAATATCTGCCCTATACTGCACTTTGCACTTAAAAATTTGTTAAGAGGGTAGATCTCATATTAAATATTCTTAATCACAATAAAATAATACAAAAAAATAGTTAACACATAGGGTTTAAGAAGTTTACATAAGAGAATAAGGGTAAAATGATTAGAACAGTGCTGGCACACAATATAAAATAAATAAACAAATGAATGAAATATGTGGTAAATCTTCTACTGTTTTCTTATTGCTTCTATAACCATCTTATAGTCCCAACAAGACTATAATCTGTGTAAGGGCAGGGACCACAATGGCATTATGCTTTCCTATCCATTTCCCCTCCCTCAGTGAACTCAGCCCAGCGCTAGACAGATTAGGTCATCAACATACAGTTGTAAGTTCAATCGTGGCAGCACCACCCAGGAGAAAACACCCTGGAATACATCGAGTGCCACTCCAGCCAACATCTCTAGATCAGTGGCTTTCAAAATATTTGACCCCAACACACAGTAACAAATAATTTTTAGGTTGTAGGTCAATACACACATGAATATGCCTATATGTGTATATAATATATATCTAACTGAAATAAAAGTTTTGCAAAACTATTTATTCTTACTACATAAAGTATACTCTGATCTTTTCTATCTTAGTTAAATCTACTCCAGTACCTCTCCAATTTTATATGCATTTGAATCACTTGTTTTAATGTACATTCGAATCACATGGGATCTCGGGGCAAAAGTTTTGCAAAACTATTTATTCTTACTACATAAAGTATACTCTGATCTTTTCTATCTTACTTAAATCTACTCCAGTACCTCTCCAATTTTATATGCATTTGAATCACTTGTTTTAATGTACATTCGAATCACATGGGATCTCGGGGCTTGGATTCAGCAGGACTTGGGTAGGGTCAGTCAAAGATTTTGCATTTCTATCATGCTCCCGGATGACACTGCAGGTCCGTGGACCACACTTTGTAAGAGTCTAGTCTGGCCAATTTAAAGTTTTATTTTTAAATGCTGGGAATGAATGGTTCTTTCATTTCATGACCCAGTAAAGGGTTGCAATCTGCAGTGGTAAAACACTGCTCCAAATAATTTCTAAAGTTTCTTTCATCTCTGTAACTCCACTGTCATATTCCTAACCTTGGAATAGAAATTCTAGGCCTGGATAGTAGTGGGGATAGGAGAGAAAGAGCACAGCAAGAACGACTCAGCATCATCTTCATACTGACTCTCAGGCTGAAATGCCTGCTTGGTTCCCAGCCCTTTCCTCACTGTCCCAAGCCTACACCTTGTAGCTGTATTATAGTTCATTGATTGAGTACTTACTAAGAGTAGGGCACTGAACCACGTGCTTTATATCTACCCTATTTTCTCCTAAAACTACCCTATGAGGTCATCCCATTTTACAGATAAGAGAAGGTAAGTAGCTAATAACTGGTGGAGCTGGGATTCCAGAGGCTAAGTTCTTGTGATTGCCATCCTACAAGATGGTTCCAGTGATCCCTGCCTCCTGGTATTCAGGTTCTTGTGTAGTCTTTTCCCACACTGAATAGTACCGACCTGGTTGGTAACCAATAGGTTATCGAGAAAATGAGTGTATGACTTCCAAGGCTCAGTTAGAAAAAACATTGTGGCTTCTATCTTGCACTCTCTTGGATCCCCCTCTGGAAGAAGCCAGGTTGCCATGTCATGAGAGTTCTCAAACAGCCTTATAAAGAAGTCCATGTAGTGATGGACTGATGGACTGAAGCCTCCAGCCAACAGCCAGCACCAACTTGTTGGGTAATAAGTGAGACATTGTGGAATTGAACCCTCCAGTGAGTCAAGTCTTCAGATGACTGTAGCCATGGCCAATATCTTGACTGCAGCCTCAGGAGAGACCCCATACCAGAAAGATCTAACTAAGCCTCTCCCAAATTCCTGGCCAACAGAAATTGTGTGAGATAATACACACTTATTATTGTTTTACACCAGTAAGTTTTGGGGGCAATTAATTAAGTATTAAGTTTTAGGGTGACCTGTTATGCAGCAAAAGATAACTAATACAGTTCCTAACCAATAGGTTACATTGCATCATTATGATTCAGTCCTAAAGGAAAGAGAAACTTTGATGAAGGCCCTTTGGATTAACTCTTCACTGTGGCACCCTGTATCATGATTCAGCAAATTTTCAATCTCCATTCATAATGAAACTTGTGGGAGGCATCTACAGATGCTTTTCAGTTTATGATGGGGTTATAACTTGATAAACCCACTGTAAGTTGAAAATATTGTAAATACATTTAACACACCTAACCTACTGAACATCACAGCTTAGCCTAGCCTACCTTAAATGTGCTCAGAATACTTCCATTAACCTACAGTTGGGCAAAATCATCTAGCACAAAGCCTATTTTATAATAAAGTTATAATAAAGAATTTTGAGTCAAAATTCAAAATTTAAAGTAAGGTTTCCAAGGAATGTGTATTGCTTTCACATCATCATAAAGTAGAACCACTGTAAGTCAGGGACTGTCTTTACTACCCAAATCCACAGATGCTGGACTTGACTACATGACATGCTTTGGCAAGATGGATGTGGAGTTGTGAAGTTACATCTTCTCTGAGCAGAAGCTTTTGGAGGCACTACAAAAATCTGCTTTCCCTCTTTAGCTTCTGTAGTCATCTGTAAAAACAACATATCCCAGACAGTGGATGTTCTTTTAGCCTGGATCCCAGAATGAGAAGGCATGGAACACAGACCTAAACTTGACCCTGGGCTTGGAGATAACAAGCCAAGTGAGCCCAAGCAGAGGTATGGCTGACTTATGGGCCTATGAGTAAGAAATAAGTGCTTGGTGTGGTAAGCCACAAGATTTGGGAATTGTTTGTTGTTGCAGCAAAAGCTGACTGATACACTCACCGTGCTGGATGATGCTGTGTTCCATAAGCCGGTGGCAAAGCTGCTCTGCCTCTTTCCTTGTGGTGGCCTCACCTTCCTGAACCAGCCAATCTAGGAATTCAGATGCCATGAAAGTACGCTCATACTTGACCCCTTCCTCTTCCCTGGGTTGCAGGAGTGTGTTTTCAGGGCTCATTAGCCTGGGAGGAAGAAAGGGGAGAAGAAAAATAAAACAAACCTACACAAAAGGAAAATAGTTCATTTGAAATCTTACAGTATAGGCTTCTGTGAAGCATCACAGCAAAGTTGCCAGACAGACAGATGTGGCTGTCATGTGCTACCACAAATGTAGTCTCTAAGAGAAGGATCTGCTTCAGAAGTGAACAAGATGCATTTTATCCTGGTAATTGGGAAAAAAACTAAAAATGCAATCTAAAACCCTACCATTAGCACACTGCATTCAAGTTAGCCATCTTGAAAAGGAGTTACAAGTGGCCAAGGCCTACCCTACCTTTATAAAAAGGCTAGGATTTCTTTCCTAAAAGCATTACTGCAATTCCCAAATTGTGCTACCCTACCATTAGCACACTGCATTCAAGTTAGCCATCTTGAAAAGGAGTTACAAGTGGCCAAGACCTACCCTACCTTTATAAAAAGGCTAGGATTTCTTTCCTAAAAGCATTACTGCAATTCCCAAATTGTGCTGCTAATAAGACTACTGCTATGGACTAAGTGTGTGTGTCCACCCAAAATTCATTATTTTGGTGGCTG
Source organism: Galeopterus variegatus (assembly GCF_000696425.1). Lineage (NCBI taxonomy): Eukaryota > Metazoa > Chordata > Mammalia > Dermoptera > Cynocephalidae > Galeopterus > Galeopterus variegatus. Next base: position 78,721 of record NW_007728593.1, on the reverse strand, counting down.
GCCAGTATGGGGATCCGAACCCATGCCCTTAGTTTTATAAGGCTGCGCTCTAACCAACTGAGCTAACCGGCTAGCCAAAATTCATATTTTGAATCTCTCATCCGTGTGATGGTATTTGGAGATGGGGCCTTTGGGAGGTCAAGAGGAGCAGTCCTCATGATGGGATTAGTGCCCTCATAATAAAAGACAGGAGAAAGCTTGCTTCTCTCTGTTATTACCAGGTGAGGACACAACAGGAAGACAGCCACCTGCAAACTAGAAAGCAAGCCTTCACCAGCCACTGGCTCTGCTGGCACTGTGATCTTGGACTTCCCAAACAAAGGTTTGCTGTTTAAGCTACCCAGTCTATGGTAATTTTGTTATAGCAGCCTGCAGTGACTAAGACAACTACATAAGTCATTCCTTTATCATCCTCCTATCCCCACATAGCTCGCTTCTTGCACCTACCTTCCCAGCTCTGAATTCTGTTCTCACCGCATCTCCAAAATAGTTCCCACTGAGGACATAAGTGTTCCCCCATGAATCTATATATGATGCAGTATAACATAAATGCAAGTCTTCATTTTGGTTGACATTAATACCATTAGATGCTATTGCCCACCATCTTCAGCTAGTGGGACGTCAAACTCTACTGGTTTCCCTCCTGTCCATCTGCTTCTACTTCTTCCTCAGCTACCTTTGTGTTGGCTCCTCCTCATCTCCCTGGACTTTAAAGGTTGGGATCCCTTAAGATTTGGTCCACAATACCTCTTTTCTCATTCCATGTTCTCTCAGGTGAGCCCTTTCATCCCCATGACTTCAATTACCATTGATGCCCCAAGGACTCCTAAATTTAAATCCCCAGACCAGGCCTATACTCCCACCTCCACACCTTTGCATCCATATACACATCTCAAAGAGACCTCAAAATCAGCAAGCCCTACACTGAACTCATGCTCTTCCCCCACACCTGGTCCTGCGCCAATGAGTGCTTCTAGCATCCAGCCAGAAAACAAGACGTTACCCTTGAGGCCACCATCTTCCTCATCCCCCGCCCAGTTGTCAGTATAAACTGTGGGTTTTACCTCCTAAATCTCTCCCATACATGTCTATGCCTTCCCGTCTCTAGCATCGCCATTGCCTTAGTCTAAAACACCAACACCTTTACCCTAGATAACTACAGTCTTTTCTTAATGGGACTATACTTTGCATCTACTTTTGTTCTCAAGCACCTAAAACGACATAGCAATTAAATGATCTTTTCAAAATTCAAACCTGATCCTGTCCTGCCCCAGTTGAAAATACTCTTCAATTGCTTTCCAGATATAGACCAAAATCCTTCACTTGGACCAAAATGCACACATGGTCCTGCTCCTTGTCCTATAAGAACCACTCTCACCTCTGACCTCTGTGTGCTCTAGAGACACTGAACTAGAGTTCATCACACATACCAGGCCCCATCTACAACAGGGCCTTTGAATATGTCATCCCTGAGAATGGGATGCTCTCTCCTACTTCTCCCCACTGTCTTTCCACTCCTTGTGCCTACTTAAGTCCTCATTCTTTGCATCTCCATTATGGCCAGGTCTCTACCAGGCCATTTCATTGTTCCCCATACAGCTGAGATGATTATTAGATTAAAGACTACCTCCCCTCCTCAATTATAAGCTCCAAGAGGGTAGAATACATATATGTCCATAAAACTTTGTTAAATAAAAAACGGAATCTCATAAAACAGTCATGTGCCATATTCTTATACTCAACTCTTCCTGATAAGTCCCTGTCATCCATATAAAAGTTTGGATCTCTCTTTTAAAGACCTTCATTTCCTCTCAGACTAACAATAATACACAACATAAATTGAACCATTAATTCTAGAGCAGGAAGAAACCTTGGAGATCACTGTGATCCAACTACCTCTTTATCCACGCGAGAAAAACTGAATGACAGCACTCAGTGTAGTGGGAAGGGAACTTGCTCGGGGTCATGCAAACATGCACTTTATACCTATTTATAAATCATTTCATTTGGGGGTAACTGAACCTGTGTACCTGAATGCCATATGATGTTCATTTTCAATGCTTTTAGACTTTGAGCCCAACCATGCCATGGAAAGAACACTGAACTGGGCATTAGGAGATTTCAGAAGAATTGATACGGAAGGCAAGCCATGTTTCATTTTTGCAGCTTTGTTTTTCTCAGCACTATAATGGTATCTCACCCAGCTGTTGTGAGAATCATACGTGAGAGTAAGTGGAACAACTTTACGATAGAAAGGACAATGTATGCACAAAGTGTCACACTACTTAACTAATCATTGTGGGCACGATTAAGTTCTGCCTAATAGCTGTGAACGATGAAAACGGAGACTCCTTCAAACTCCCTCCACTCTTCTGGAAGAATCAGATAGAAAGGACAATGTATGCACAAAGTGTCACACTACTTAACTAATCATTGTGGGCACGATGAAGTTCTGCCTAATAGCTGTGAACGATGAAAACGGAGACTCCTTCAAACTCCCTCCACTCTTCTGGAAGAATCGTCAGAATTCTACTATTTGAAAGCCATGGAAGGGGCACAGAATTAGGAAGCAGGAGACTTGGGACCCAAACACAGATCTGCCATAAACTAGTCATGTAATTTCTCGCTGCTTCAGTGTCTCCCAAACTCCCATTAAATGAAGAAGATAATACTTATTCTATGTCCTTCACTGAATTGCTGCTATCATCAAAAGTCTTTGGGGAAAAAAAAAGTTCTAAGTATATAAATGTATACTTTTATATTAAGAGTATTTATAAAAGCTAGGGGCCGGCCCGTGGCTCACTTGGTAGAGTGTGGTGCTGGTAACACCAAGGCCACGGGTTCGGATCCCTATATAGGGATGGCCGGTTTGCTCACTTGGGAGAACGTGGTGCTGAAAATACCAAATCAAGGGTTAAGATCCCCTTACCGGTCATCTTATAAAAAAAAAAAAAAAAAGTATTTATAAAAACTAATTAATAACATTAAGGAAGGTCCAGGGCTCAATCCCTGTACCAAGCAGCTGCCAAAAAAAAAAAAAAGAAAAGAAAAGAAAAGAAAAGGTTAATTAGCATATAACAACTCATTAAAAACCTTATTCATCATGTAATAGAACTCATTTTAAAATATTTTTATTTAGATCTTTTCGCAAGTCAATCCTCTTCTGCACTTTAATCCATCCTCAGAAATAGCTACTAAACTCCTTTCATGGGGTTAGTAACAGCTGAGTTCGTATGAGCAAAAATAATTCTATTTAATATAATAGTGAATTTGTGACTTGCTTTGACCAACAAAAGTGACATTATATGACTAAGATGAGGCTTTAACAGGACTTGCAACTTCCACCTTTGTCCTTAGAAGACCAACCCGAAGGCCGGCCCGTGGCTCACTCGGTAGAGTGCGGTGCTGATAACACCAAGGCCACAGGTTCGGATCCTACATAGGGATGGCTGGTTTGCTCACTGGCTGAGCATGGTGCTGACAACACCAAGCCAAGGGCTGAGATCCCCTTACCAGTCATCTTTAAAAAAAAAAAAAGAAGAAGATCATCCCGAGACCACCATGGAAAGGAGCAGGTCTAGCCTACTGAATAAGAGGCCACAAGGAGAAAAATCAAGGTGCCCGGGTGTTGTGGTTTGAACGTCACCCCAAGCTCATGTTGAAATTTAATTTCCAATATGGTATTTGAAAAGTGGAGACTTTAAGAGGTGAGGACCATGAGGGCTGTGCTCACATGAATCGATTAACTCATTCATGAATTTGTGGGTTAATGGCTTAATGGGTTATCAGGGAATAGACTGGGGGCTTTATAAGGGGAGCAAGTGAGCAAGCAAAAGCACTCTCGTCCAGCCCTGGTCATGTGATGGATGCCCTGCACCACCTTAGGACTCTGCAGAGAATCCCCACCAGGACACAGGCCCTCACCAGATGTGCTCCCTTGGACCTTGGGCTTCCCAGCCTCCAAAACTGAAAGAAACAAACCTCTTTTCTACATAAATCACCTGGTTTCAGGTATTATTATAAGCAACAGGAAACGGACTGATACGCCATGCAATAGCCAGCACCAACCCTCACACATGTGAGTGAGGCCATCCTGGACCTTCCAGCCCAGCTGACCTCCAGCCCCAGTGACACCAGTAGAGGAACTGCCATGTCACCCTTACAATCGGGACAAATAATACATCGTTGTTTTAAGCTATTGTACTAAGTTTTGGGGTGATCTGTTTCGCAGGAATAGATAATTGAGTCACATTCATATTAATGGAAGTGGCAAACATATGTGAAACCCCACACACAGAGACACGCCACATAGCTCAGAAAGAACTGAAGGAATGATGGACATTGGAAGGGACTGGAAATACACCGCATAGAACAGAGCAGTTAGGGCCGACCCCGTGGCTCACTCAGGAGAGCGCGGCGCTGGGAGCGCCAAGGCCGTGGGTTCGGATCCTATATAGGGATGGCCAGTGCACTCACTGGCCGAGCGCAGTGCGGGTGACACCAAGCTGAGGTTTGCGATCCCCTTACCGGTCACACACAAAAAAAAAGAAAGAAAAAGAAAATGGCGTCCTTGTGCCAAAAAAAAAAAAGAACAGAGCAGTTAGACCTAAAAGCCTGCATTGGTGTCAGAAATCTAGAAGACAGAAGGACCCATGTGCATGTCCAAAGAAGGAAGACCACCATTCCTTCATTTCTTTTGACCCTCAAATAAGGTATTGTGGAGTGAAAAGACCACTCTGCCCCTTCCAGCTCAGTGATTTTCCTTTCAGGGGGTGGAAAGAACAAGTGGATGGGGTTAATTTGTGTTACTTCTTGTACCAGAAACATGACCTGCCGGCCCTCTAGATTGTGGAGTGAAAAGACCACTCTGCCCCTTCCAGCTCAGTGATTTTCCTTTCAGGGGGTGGAGAGAACAAGTGGATGGGGTTAATTTGTGTTACTTCTTGTACCAGAAACATGACCTGCCGGCCCTCTAGACCTTCTAAATACCTGGTGGCCACTGGTGGCTGGTTAGCTGCTTCTGCCAATATGAGCTTTAGAAAAGAGGCCAGCTGGCAGGCCCACCTGGATTGGTTCAGCTTGCCATTTAAAACATGCCCCCTCCCAGCCTTAGCTCTTTCTTATTTTCATTTCCCTTTATAATCAAGTAATGTTCCCCTCCAGGTTCTTCTCTCTAAGACCAAGCCTTCCTTAGAACTTGATTTTGTGTTAATACGTAGTCACGGTGTTAAGGCAAGAATTTTGACTTATTACTTATTCCAATTATCTTTTGCTACATAACAAGCTATGCACAGACTTGGTGACTTAAAACAACCATCATTTAATTATATCTCGGCATTCTTATGTATTGCCTGAGGTTCGACTGGGCAGTTCCTCTATGGCTCCAGCTTGGGATCACTAACACAATTGCATGCAGATGGTGGCCAAAGCTGGATGTGTGGCTTCGCAGTGCTCAACATAGCCCCTCTCTCCAGTAAGGCAGCCTGGACATATCACATGGTAATGAGGGGCTCTAGAAGGAGCAAGCAGAAGCTGCCGTTCTCCTCCTGCTCTTCTTCCCCAGTCCCTCTTCCCCTCCCGCTTCCACCTTCTTCCAGTTTATTCAGATATAATTCATATTCCATATAATAAGCCCATTCAGCATGTACAACTCAGGGGTTTTTAATATGTAAAAAAGTTGGGCAACTATTTCCACAATCATGTTAGAACATTTTCATCTCTCCAATAGGAAAGCCCATACCCATTAATAGTCACTCCCTCTTTCCCCATCCCTCCAGGCCTATGCAAATACTAATCAATGTTCTGTCTCTATGAACTTGCCTGTTCTGGACATTTCATATAAATGGACTCGTACAATACATGGACTGTCAAAACTGAGCTTCTTTCACTTATCATAATGTTTACAAGGTTCATCCATGTTGTAGCACGTATCAGTATTTCACTTCTTTTTATTGCCAAACTATATTCCATTGTATGGATAAACCACATTTTGTTTATCCATTCATCAGTTGGTGGGCATTTTGGTTCTTTCCATTTTTGGTTATTATGAATAATGCTTCTATGAACATTAATATGTAACTTTTTTATGGACATGTATTTTCATTGTTAGATATACACCTAGGAGTAGAATTGCTAGGTTATATGGTAACTCCGTTTTAAAATTTTGAAGAACAAAATGTTTTCCAGAGTGGCTTCACCATTTTACCATAATGCTTCTATGAACATTAATATGTAACTTTTTTATGGACATGTATTTTCATTGTTAGATGTACACCTAGTAGTAGAATTGCTAGGTTATATGGTAACTCCGTTTTAACATTTTGAAGAACAAAATGTTTTCCAGAGTGGCTTCACCATTTTACATTCCCACGAGTAAAGTGTGAGGGTTCCAATTCTTCACATCCTAGCCAAGATTGTTATCATCTGTTCTTTTTTATCATGGCCATCCTAGTGGGTGTGAAGTAGTGTCTCATTGAGGCTTTGATTTGCATTTTCTGATGATTAATTATATTAAGAATGTTTTCATGTACTTAGTGTTTATTTGTATATCTTCTTTGGTGAAATGTCTATTCAGATCTTTTGTCCATTTTTTGTTTAGGTTACTCGTCTTTTTATTATTCTATATGTTATGGATGCAAGTCTGTTACCAGATAAAAGATAAATATTTGCAAATATTTGCAGATAAATATTTGCAAATATTTTCTCCCATTTCGTGAGTTGTCTTTTCATTTATTTGACAGTATTTTTTTGTAGCCCCAAAGTTTTTAATTTTGATGTAGTCCAATTAATCTATTTTTCTGTTTTGTTACTTGGGCTTTTGGTGTCATATTTAAGAAACCACTGCCCATCTCAAACCTATGAAGATTTGCTCCTATGTTTTTTTCTAAGAGTTTTACAGTTTTAGCTCTTACATTTATTTCCATGATCCATTTTGAGATAATTTCTGTATAAGGCATGAGGTAAGGGCCCAACTTCATTCTTTTTCATGCAGCTATACAGTTGTCCCAGCACCATTTGTTGAAAAGACTATTCTTACCCTGTTGAATTATCCTGGCACTCTTGTCAAAAATCAATCAACCATACCAGACCTACTTAATGCCAAGACTCAGAAGTCATAGAATGGCACTTGCCCTGAATTATATGGGTTAAAGCAGTCACAGACTCAGGCCAGACTCAAGGGAAGGAGACACTCAGGTCACTTCTTTATGGAACAAGCTACATACACATATAGAAAGAGGTGGAAACATCTGGGTCCATATTTGGAGACTAGCTACCATATTGCTTTATTTTAGTCAACTGAAGTGCAATTTCAATATTCACAGCTCTTTCATGGTTTTGTGTTGTCTCTTCCTTATTTGATATTTTTATTTTACTTAAAGTATAGGGTAGCTTTAAAAGCATGAGATCTAAAATCAGGCAAATTCTACCTCTGCACACTCGTTAGCCATATGACTCTGCTTCCCCACATGTAAAATGGAGATAATAATGGTACCTACTTGGGAAACTGTTGTGCAGCTTAAATATGATAATGCATAAAAAGCTTCAATCATGTGCCTGGTACACCATAAACACTGAATACATTTTAGTCATGATGCTGATGATGATAACTATAAAAGTTTTATAGATGGAGCCATTGTTAGAGAAAAAAAAATCAAAACTCTCTTTGTGTCAAAATAAATTAAGATTCTGTATTTCTACAGACAAGAATAATAATTCCATTTAAATTAGTAATCAGAAGTGTGTATGATTCTCTGAAACACCTTATATTTTATAGAACAAATTCATTTTTAGTCATAATTTTTACATACTGGCCCTTAATCACAACATAAAGCCATGCACCATATAAGTTGCGAAGCATTAACAATACTTGCCTCCTTGCAAGCACTCACCAGAGTTTCATTGTGCACATGAGCCGATTTCAATGTTTCCTGGATCTGTATCTGAGTTAGATTTCCCAGGCTCACATCAACCCAGAGGGAAAGCAGCATTACAATAGAAGGAACTGCTACATTTAGGGGCCAGTACGGGAATAGAAATAAGCTGATAGAAATCTCCTTGTACATTGAAAAAAAAATTCAAAAGAATTAAGAAGGCCCTATGTAACGTGGGAATATATGTGAGTGGTGTACAGGAGCAAGAGCTAGGTGGGTAGTCAAAATGTCCGGGGCCGTTAAGCCATAAAAGTGTTTTAGAATTTACAGAGAGAACTTTTTTTTAAAAAAGTCATGTGTTAATAGGACAATAAATTATTTTGAAAAGCAAAACATGGTTCAGATCCTCATACCGGTCAGCTGCCAAAAAATAAAATAAAATAAAATAAAAATAAATAAAAAGCAAAACATAGGGCCGGCCCGGTGGTGCACTGCTACAGTGCGCTGCGCTCCCGCCGAGGGTTCGGATCCCACATACAGACCGGCCGCTCACTGGCTGAGCGAGGTGTGGGTGCAACACTGAGGGTTGCGATCCCATTGCCGGTCCCGGTCCGGTACGGGCGCAACACTGAGGGTTACGATCCGTTGCCGGTCACGAAAAAAGACAAAAAGGAAAAAAAAAAAAAAAAAAAAGCAAAACATAAAATTCTATATACATGATAACCATTATTTGGCCTTGAAAATTAAAAATTCTTTGTTGTTTTTTGTTTTCTTTGGTGGCTGGCCAGTCTGGGGAACCGAACCCGTGACACCTTGTTGTTATACGGCTGCACTCCAACCTACTAAGCTAACTGGCCAGTCTGTATTTGGTTTTATTTTTCGGCCGCACTGCGCTCAGCCATGTATTTGGTTTTAGTTCGGATCCTATATAGGGATGGCCGGTGCACTCACTGGCTGAGCGCGGTGCAGCCGGTCACAAAAAGGACAAAAAAAAAAAAAGAAAAAAATTAGAAGTTCATTCATCCCAATGTTAAAAATGTTACATCTGGTAGTTTTATGAATGATTTTTCTTTTCTTTCTTTCTTTCTTTCTTTTTTTTTTTTTGGTGGCTGGTTGGGACAGGGATTAAAACCCGGACCCTGGTGTTATCAGCACCACGCTCTAACCAACTGAATTACCCAGCCTGCCCTTTTTTTTCTTAGTAGACCTCTCTATTAGTCAAATTCTTCCCTAAAGAGAATGTACTACATTTGTAACTTGGGGAAAATGTTATCAATAAAGAAGTTACATTCACGAACACCAAGGTCAAGGGTTTGGATTCTCTTACCAGCCAGCCACCAAAAAATAAATAAATTAATTAATTAATTAATTTAATTAAATAAGGTTAAATTTATGTTTAACCAGATGCCTGGATCCTGACAAAATGCTTATTTTAATACCCAATATAATAAACAAGTTCTCAATGTATAAATTATATATTTAGAGGTATGATTCCAACAAACACTTTTAAATGTATAACATTGACTTGTGTGATTAGCAAGAAAGTATTAATTAGGGAGAAATGCTTACATGAGCATTGGTATTTTTAAGTGTTATGCTATCATCTATAGAACATTTGTGACGCAGATAAATTAAAACAATTTTCCTATTAATTAGGTTGGAACTACAGTGATACAGGTTGTTCACTGCACAAGGGAACTTGGCTTCAGAGACAAAGGAGGGTTGAAATCCAGCCCCAGCTCTTATGACCATTTCTGTGCAGATGTGAGGGGCTACACCAGCCTAAAGGAAAGGGCAGGAGGGCGACTGGATCTACTTCACATAAAGGTGCTAAATGCGATCCTGAGACTGCTTTAAATGGCCAGATTAAGTCCCAACACCTCTATGAAAGTATCCAACTAAGGAAAAATCCATACAGATAACTCACTCTCTCTCTCTCTCTCTTTTTTTTTTTTTTTGATAGCTAGCCAGTATGGGGATCCAAACCCTTGACTTTAGTGTTACAACATTGTCCTCTAAACAACTGAGCTAACTGGCCAACCCTCTCTCTCTTTTTGAATGTAAAGTAATTACCATGGTTTTATATATATCCTCTTGATTTTTAATGTACTATTTTTACCCCTCTAGGTAAACTAGAAGCTTTTGAAGAACAGAGGTAACATGTCTTAAATGAGAAAACTGAGACCAGGGAGGAGGTATACACTTGGTGCTCAACAAATATTTTCTTTGATATTTGTCTTTGAAGAATAGAATCCCTTCCTGTTTGCTTGCTATTTTAAATTAGCTGGAAGAAAATCAAGAGCTTTTTAGTGCTGGTTTCATGCTCTAAAGAGACCAATATTCTGTAACCTAAGTTGTAATTTTCACATTCTCCATGGTTTTTAGTGTTGTATTAAACAGTCATTTTCGGAATTTGAATCAACTTTAGATAAAAGCCAAGTGTGAATTCTAAAGGTCATGGTCATCCTAAAAGGCTACATTCAACTATAGTTTCATAACCATAAAATTACACAATGAGAGAAACCAAGCACTCATACCCTCAATTCAAAACAATTCAAATCTCTGTGAGCCTTTTCAAGCAATTGTCAAGGGAAGCTGGGCTCAAAAACCTATTATAAAGGCTCCTTTTAAAGGAATAGTTATTATTTATGTTGGATTCTTTCTTAATTATTAGAAAAAAGAAGAATTTGCTACCAAAACAACAAAAGAAAGGAGGGGTAAAGACAGAAATTGAGGGGCTGGCCAATTAGCTCAGTTGGTTAGAATGTGGTGTTAATAATACCAAGGTCAAGGGTCCGGATCCCCCTACTGGCCAGGGGAAAAAAAAAAAAAAAAAAAAAAGGAAGAAGTAAGAAAGAAAGGGGGTGGGGGGTAGAGAGAGAGAGAGAGAGGGAGAGAAAGAAAAAGAAATTGAGAAGGAATAAGATAAAGTGATGAAGAAAAATTGAAGACAATACCAACCAGGATAAATATATTTAAAAGAGGTAGGAAAGAATGATAAAAAACTGAACACAATGATAAGTAGTGACTATCCTTCTACAGGTTAACAGGATAGGTGACAGTAGGACTGCTTTATCTTGCATATTTGTGGAAGTAGTGTAAAAAGGGAAGAGAAACAGTTCCTACTCTTTTTATTAACAAAGGTCTTATATTGTACAATAATAATACTCCCTCTCTTAAGACAGATTTTAAATCACTACTTTCACATGTCTATGGTCAACTGGTTTTCAACAAGGGTGTCAAGGCCATCTAATGGGGAAAGGACAGTCTTTTCAACAAATGGTGCAGGAACAATTAGCCACATGTAAAAGAATGAAGTTGAACCCTTACCTCACACCATATACAAAAAATAACTCTAAATAGATTAAAAACCTAAGTGTAAGAGCTAAAATCATAAAACTTTTATAAGAAAATATAAGGGGTTTTTACAAAAACAAACAAAATAAGAAATGAAGAAAATATAAGGGGTTTTCATGACCTTGTATTTGGCAAAGAATTCTTAGATATGACACCAAAAGTACAAGTGATGAAAGAAAAAATAGGTAAACTGGACTACATCAAAATTAAACACTTTGATCCTTCACAGATACCTGCAAGAAAGCGAAAAGACAACTCGTGGAATGGGAGAAAACATTTGCAAATCCTATCTGTGATAAGGGACTTGTATCCAGAATATATAAAGAACACTTAAAGCTCAATAATAAAGAGATAAATAACCCAGTTTTAAAAAGTGGGCAAATGATCTTAGTAGACCAAAGAAGATATACGAATAGCCAATAGCACATAGGAAAATGCTCAACATTGTTAGTCATCAGGGAACTGCAAATCAAAACCACCATGAGATACCACTTCACACCCATTAATTGGCTAGAATCAAAAAGTCAGATAATAACAAGTATTGGCAAGGATATGGAGATAGTGGAGGCCTCACACACTGCTGGTGGGAGTGTAAACTGGTGCAGCCACTTCAGAAAACAGGCTCACAGTTCCTCAAAGCATGAAACAGAGTTACCATATGATCCAGCCATTCTATTCCTAGGTATATGCCCACGAGAAACAAAAACATATATGCACAGAAAAGCTCATATACAGCTTGAATGTTCATAACAGCATTATTCATTAAGTTAAGGTAGAAACAACCCAAAAGTCCATCAACTGATGAAACTAAAAATATTTTATATGCTTATAATGAAATATTACTTGGCTATTAAAAGGAGTACTGAAACATGTGACAACATGAATAAACCTTGAAAACATCATACTAAGTGAAAGAAGACAGTCACAAAAGAACATACGTTATATGATTCCACTTATACAAAATGTTAGAACAGAGAAATCTATAGAGACAGAAAGTAGATTGGTGATTGCTTAGGGATGAGGGGCGTAGATGGAGGAATCGAGGAGTGATAGCCAAGATGTAAGGGGTCTCTTTATGAAGTGGTAAAAATGGTCTAAAATTGACTACAGTGATTGTTACACAAATCTGTGAATATACTAAACACCATTGAATTGTATGCTTTAAATGGGTGAACTGTATGGTATGCAAATTATATCTCAATAAAACTGTCAAAAATCATTACTTTGGTGTTTTCATTTACTAATTCATTCATTCAATATATACTTATTGACCATCTCCTATGACCCAGGAGATGCAGAAGTGAAAACACATGGTCCCTCCCCCTAAGTTCCTTCCTAAGAAGGGAAGCAAACATTAAAAACCTATGTGCAAGGCACATAAGTGCTATAAGAGAGGTACAGGTATCTGTAGAATGAAGAGGAAGCCAGAGGATAAAATACCTAAGTCTACCAGAGGGAGCTCTCAAGCTCCAAGTTAAGAAGAAATGGGAGCTGGCCCTGGAGGCCAGTGAGAAGACACAGGATTAAGGAGCAGCAGACACATGTATGATGCGAGTGAGATGTCAGGACAAGTAGTTCGGTGTCGAGGTGCAGCAGGACGGAGGAGGGCAGAAGGGCAGGATGCAGTGAGCTATGAATGAGCAATAGGCAGAGATTAGGTCAGAAAGGCTTCACATCCTGTGGGTGACAGAGAGCCACAGAAAAATTCTGAGCTCCTGAGTGTCAATCAGGATAACAAAATGGACAGCATAATGATCCTTTTATATGCCGTTGACCAGTCACCTTTCTGCTTTCCATTACGACAGTCTTGCTTTCAGTTCAGCAAATGTATAAGGCACTTACTGGATACCTTGTCCTGCGCTGGTCACTGGAATTCAAAGATAAGACAAGGTTCCTACTCTGCAAGACCAGGAGGAAGCAAAGTAAACAAACTTCTTGAGAGCTGGGAAGAGCTCCTTCCTATATACTTTGATTTCACCCCCTGGCTGGAAACCAGCAGGGGGTCATCAGCACCAATGAACCAATTGCTAACCTCAGCTAAGAGAAATGGGAAAAAGAAACATTCAGGAAGCTGGAGCCACTGGTGTGTAGGCAGATGCTTAGCGATTCCTGACCATCTCTTAGCATGGACCAGAGGGAAGGGAACTGTCTGCCAAGGTGGAATGTGATGGAAAGGACAGACTTCACAGTTCTTTCCAAATCTATCTGTCCTGGTACAGGAAGGAAACATGATGAGTACAAAACAATATGCTAGGGCCATGCAAAAGGGCATGACCTGGTCGATTACCTTCTCCTGTCTCGCCTATTAGCACACGTGGCTCTGGGGAGGTAGTGGCAAAGGCTTTGCACCTCAGGACTGTGATTTCCAAGCTGTGGTTGGGTTCTATGATCCTGAGCTGCTTCTCCTATGTAATAAGTACAATAATACTCACCTCAACAGAGCTGTTGTAAAAATTAGAGCTAATCTGTTTAAAGCATCTAGCATACCTCCTGCCACTTTGGAGCAGTGAACAAAGGATACACGTGGTACATACACACACATCCCTGACAGCCTGCCCTTGTGGAGGTCTGACAACAGTCTGAACTGGCCAGAAGAACCAGTCCCAAGCATTTGGGGAGGATGGCATCAGGTGACAGGTGAAACAGAGAAAAGCTGAAGAAGTTAAATTACTTAAAAGGATGTTTTATATTCTAGAAAATGCCAACATCAATGCAAAAATTATTTTTGTTTAGGATATTAAACCACAATAGAATAGAGAAGACATTAAAAAAAAAAATTGGGGGTGGTGATTCCTCAGGTTTGTTCTGTTTGTGAAGATGTATTGAGCTGTACAATTACAATAGGTGCATTTTACAGATATTACATTTTAATAAATTTAACTCTATAGTTAAAGTTTAAATACAAATTGAATTTTATTGAAAACTTAGAAATGTTATTTTGATTTTCTTTCTGGTCTGAAAGACTCTTTTGTCATGGGCTCTGAAATTAATAAACGCTTCCTGTAATTTGGAGCCTTTTCCATTTGGTGGAACAATGCATTTGCTTGCCCTCCCAAGCTATGTGTGAAGAAACTAATTAAGCACGGATGTTTCCATTCAGCAAACAAAGCAAGAAAAACAAAGCAGCAACTACACCCCCTTGCAATCATCTCTGCATTCAACACAAAGCCACCAACCAAGGGAGCCTCCACACAAAGCCTTTAATCATGGAAGAATATCCTCCATGTTTAAACACTTGAAGCCATATTAAAATGAAAATGTCACACATCCATACATAATGAATCTATTGGTGTCACCCCTGGAATATCCACTTTTACTTTACTCCAATATGTGCCTCTTTTCTCAGAAGGACCCACCCCCACTTTTGCTCAGTGAGTGCTCTCTTTTCCTCTCTGTGGCAGAACCTTTAGCATAGCCTCACCCTTCCCTATCCCCCTTGATATGCTTTAAATTCTCAAAACTTAAAAACAAATGAGTAATTTCTTCTAGAAAGGACTCTGAGTTTTCAAAACTTTTCCAGATGGATCAACTGACACTCAATCTGAAATAGGGTGCTTGGATTGAAAGCATGTGGCATTCAGTAATGGGCCACAATAATCAACCACATTGTATATCGACAAAATAAAATTAAAAAAAAAAAAAAAAAGCATGTGGCATGTGGTATTCCATTTCCACAGGTTCCCTGTAAGGAATTTAAAATTTTAATTCTCAATGTCGACTGTGGGAAAGTAAAGAGCCTGTGCTATGAGCTATTGGCTGGGAGCACTCTCTAGCAAATGGAGGGTTATAAAGCATGTTACTTAGCCCATCTTAAATTCACCTTTTTACTTGTATATTGGTGATGGAAATATCTCTTTCTTAGAGCTATAGAAAGGATTAAATAAAATAATGTGTGAAAAATACTCAGGAAGATATCTAGAACACGGAAGTGCTCTGTAAATAATGGCTATGAATATTATTCTTATCTTCTGAATGTTTGTCATCATAACCTACAACCAACATATACAATTAGAGTAAACTCAGAATAATAAATATCTACTACTGGTTTTACTCAAATTTGAACTTTCCACAGGTTAGGAAAGGAAGAAAGGAACTTCCTTTCTAAATAAATATTACCATGTATTCATTTATCTATTCAACTCCTCAACAAACATTTATTGGGTACATGCTGTGTGCAGGACATTGAGCCTACAAAGTTGTGTGAGTCCTCAAGATCCATGACCTGAGAAAGCTTATAGTCAAGCTGGAGAGACTGAAACATCAAGCATGGTCGCCCTGGAGAGAGGGCTACTGGGCTGGGACCCTGGGTGACGCAGGAGCAGAGAGGAAGGGAGCCAGCATAATTCATTATAATCCAACCACACTCCATGCTCATACAACAGTGGCCACTGAGAGCACCAGGTGCCCCTTGCAACCATCACATCATACATGGTACACAATCAGAACAAAATCAAAAAGAGCAAGTGACTTTTCCATTATAGAGTGTGGGCAATTCTGCCTGCCTGTCCACTCAAGGAGAAGGGAGGCAAGAACTGCTCTCAGTTCCTAGGTGGGTCTCACAGGCTCTGTCAATCAGGGTCTTAGCAATAAGGATGTGCAAATGGGTTAATCAGAGATAGTCTGTAATAAACTACTAAAGCTATGGGCAGGGTTAAGGGAAGTTAGAAGGGATGACAAAGCTCCAGGGCTGGCAGATTGGGGTGGTCATTTATAATTTTAGGCCTTAGGGTTATGAAGGGAAGGAAGTTTCTAGAGCCCAAAGCAGAAAGATGTAAGGAGAGGGCTGCCTAACAAGCAGTGTGGCTTTCAACAGTGAGGAGGGACCAGGAGAATAAATACTCTGACCTGACTCTCCCCTCTCCTACCTACTTTCTGCGAGCACCTCCTGCTGACCGGGCCAAAGCAGAAGCCAGAGGGCAATGGAGCCTATCAGTGCAGCCCACACAGGTCAGCCTCCTGGACACACAGCAGGTCAGAAAAGGGTAGTGAGTGATCTGGAAAGACAAACAGAAATGTTCCACACATGCGCCGAGTATCTCACCATGCTGAATCTAATTCGAGTTACCTGTGTTTTTTATGTAACATGAATAACACAGGATACTTTTTGACTATATGCATTTTTGCTTATATGTTAGAAACTTAACCTGTCCTGCACTAGATGAGACCTCGTTACCTGTGTTTTTTATGTAACATGAATAACACAGGATACTTTTTGACTATATGCATTTTTCCTTATATGTTAGAAACTTAACCTGTCCTGCACTAGATGAGACCTCTTTGGATTTTATCTCATTTGCCCTCACAGCAAGCCTGTGAATTATACATTTTCTTCCCATTTTACAGATGAAAAAACAGACTCAGATAGGTTGACTGTCTTACTAGTAAGTGGCAGGAGAAGAATTCTGACCCATGCTTCTCCAACTCCAGAAATCTGAAATATTTTTTTCCAATCAACCAACTTGAAAAGTAATTACAGAGATTAATCAGCAAAATCAACATTACAGAAACTTGGTTCATAGCCCTGAAATTACATAGGACTAGAAAAACTTGACAGAAGTAACCAGTATAGTCAATCTCCACGTCACTGAATCCAGTTCACTGTTCAAACAGCAACGTGTTTACCTTTAAGTCAATTCACTTCTAAATAATCAACCAGAGCTAAAAATCTGCTGATGACAATCTAGGGCTGATGATTTCTGACAAGCACAGCTGGCCTGCTGACTGTCCTGCATGGTAACAAAGCTCTAATATTATTGCCATATATTATACAGGAGAGAGTGGGTGGCATTACCATTGTTTTAGTGGTTGGGTGATAATACTCCTTGGATCTCTCAGGTTTCTTCATGTCTTACAAGCAGAAGCACTTTCAAGACTGCACAGGAAACAGATTTGGAAGATACAGGTAGTGTATTCCTCTGGGGCAAAAAGGAAGATTTGTTTTCTACCAGTATAATCAAGATACTGTCTCCCAGGACACCAGGAAGGTTTGCTTGAAGACCATTATAAAAGACTCAGGTTCTCAAGCTTGGAGTCCTTCTGTACCAGCACGCAATCTGGGTTATGATACTCTGGCAACTGCTACTGCTGAGTAATAAGCTGTCTTTATCCTGATTCAAGCATTTCTTGTTTTCTGTCACCATCCCTGAAATGGTGGCAAGCAAATTTGTTAGCTCCAAAGTCGGGTAAAACCTCAGCCTCTTAACAGTGCTTGACATTAGTAACATAGTATCAAAATCATCCCTGATCATTCAAATAAACAACAGTAAAAGGTAACAACTTTTAACCACTAACACTGCAATCTTAGGATACTCCTCAAATAAACCAAGAAGGCAGGAAACTCTTTTCCAAAACCACTAATTAATTGGGAAGCACAAATAAACTGAAAATGTATATAACATATTAGAAAATATTTTTATTACAGTTTTCAAAATAGTTAAAACATATTTTTGAAGATAAAATTTGAATCAATTTGCAGAACTCACGATCTCAGTTCGAAAAACACTTATATTGGAAATAGAATGAGATAGAGTCAAAAGCTTGAAGTCAGTGAAGCTTCAAGCTTCACTCCAGCTCTATATCTTACAGTCTATATCAGTCATTAAACCTCTCTATAGTTCATGTACCCCATTTCTACAATGAGATTAATTTTGCCAGGTGAATACAACTCACAGAGTTGTACACAGGATCAAACAAATTAATGTATAAGATGCTTTGTAAACTCTAAAGAAGCCAAACAAGATTGCTTATCATTAAAACAAACTCTCCATCGTTCTTTCATGGTGCAAGCTCAACAGCTCATAGCAATCACTACATACAGAGTTCTTTGTTCACTGACAAATATTTATTGTGCCAGGCACTAGGAGAAAGCAGGAGAAAGATACCAGGGCACATGGTAGAGAAACCTCTGATAATATAAAACACACAGAAGGCTTTGCCCCTTTGGATACAGTTTCTCCCTTCTATTTCTCTCCAGTCTTATGGGAGAGAGAATAAAGGAAGCAGTGGTAACTCAATAGAGATTTGATGGCATACATGCACATTAAAACAATTCTTCAATGAGGTCTAAACTCCTAAGCAGGATGAACAGACTACGTACTATAGGCTGGAGAGAGAAACTCCTGCTGCTGAAAAAATCAAGACCCTCCAGATGAAAAACTTGATTAATATCTCTATGACCCAGACCTAGAAGGGATTTAACTGCATTTTAAGACTGAGGTTATATTAGGATTGAGAAGTCTCCTCTAAACATGAAGATGAAATCAACATTAGTTTAAAATGTGTATTTCAATTACTGTTTAGTAAGAAAAGTCCAAATGTACCTCAAACTCATAATCTCTTTTATAGCTAATTCTCTTAAAACATCGAGCACTTTATAATCCTGAGTTCAACGTTTTTTCTTAAAGAGATCTATTCTGCCAACTGCTGAAAGGCAATCATGTTTTGCAGTTTAGAACATGCAGCCAAAACACTTACCATCTGAAGGCAGCATACACAGATTCAATGTTGTTCTTTTAAGTTATGGATATTTATCCTGTTTACAAAGATACCCTTTGAAAACTAAAACTTGTACTGTTTGGGGAGAATGTGACTTATGTTCATGTGCTGGGTATCTGGGGTATTTGTGCCCATGAAAAATTAATTGGGAAACTGTCCTCCTGGAGAGATCCTGGATGCGATGCCTTGTTCTTTGCAGCTTTGGTCCGTCAACTGGCCATAGTGAAGGCTCAATGGAGCCAGCTGATAAAAATGCATTGTGCCCTGAATATGCTTAGATGAATTTCTCAAAACAGCAGTCAGAGCATCAATCCAGAAGCACACATCCTCATTCTCATATGCCCCCCAAGCTGGCAGCAGATGAGCAATAGAATACACTCATACTCTGAAGACAGCCCTGTCCTGTGTGCTTATACATATTAGTCCATTTTATGCCCACAAGAAGTCTATGAGGTCAAAACAATCAGTATCTCCATTTACTAGATGGGCAAGTGGAGGCATAGAGAGGTGAAGTCACTTGCCCTAAGGCATGGAGCCATGATGCACACCCAGGTAGCCTGGCTCCTGAGCTCTTAACTGCATGCTAGGCTATATCTTAAAATAATATGATAAAATAAGAATAGTAGATGCCACTTATTCATGTTATTATTTACTACTCTAAGAGCAGCAGCCAACATTTCTTGGGCTCTATGCCAAGCATTGTGCTTAGCACTGTACAGACATACCTCATTTAATCCTTCCCACTCCAAGTAGGTTCCAGCCTTATCTCCAGTGAAGACTGCAGATCAGAGAGGTTAAGCAGCCTGCTCAAGGTCACAGAGCAGGTAAGTGTGAGGCTGGGATTGGAGACCAGGGCTCTGTGACTCCAAAGCCCACACCTACGGTCACTCACTATGCAGGATTCATGTCACCAGCTCCCCTATAACTTTCCTCACACTGGGACACCCTGAAAAGGCCAACTTCTAGCCTTTTAATTAGCATTTGTTCCAGTACCTCTCAAGTAAGGTAACTGGAGTGGCATAGATACTAAGCGAGAGCTGAGTCATTGAAATTTTAGTCCTGAGTCACAGCTTTGTCCTTCAAAACAGGAGATTGTGAAGTATCACCATGGGTTAAAAAGCCAGGATACCCCCAAATCAGCCAAATCAGCATGGTTCAGCAAAACCTCAGTCAGAAACCACGGAGTTTCACAAAGTCCTATTAATAACACAGAATAAACAAGCTAGAGAAGAGCCAAAGGAAATATTGACATCATGACCAGCCCCTCAGAGCTGGGAAATTGTAGAGATGGCAGTGGCCTCAACACCTGCCACCCTGGCTTCAGGTCTCACCTCTGTCCTTCTCCAGCTGTGTCACCATCATGCACAAATTATTTAACTGTGTTGGGTCCCATCTGAAAATGGGATGATAAAATAATGCTCCATCTATTTTGTAAGGAAGTTCATAAATAAATGGAAGTGACTTAAGTTTAATTTACAAATAAAAGACATTGCTGTTTTTTTACCATGTCTATAGACTACCATGCAGATTTACCATGAAGGAGAAATATTTTCCTCTCATTTTCTAGTATCTGCTTAAATATCCTGGTATATTTTCAGTAAATTTTATGGAAAATTTTACACCCTTACCATTAAAAATTTCCTGTTACATTTTAAGGTAAATTACATTTTAAAAGTAAATGTTGATTACTTTCATTTAATCTCCATTAAAGGGAATGGATAGGATGTATTAATGGCCTAGTGGCAACAAGTTTGGGCTTTGGACTCCTGGGCTCAAATTCCAGCTATTTACTGGTGAGGTAATCTTGGGTAAGAGATTTAACCTCTCCCTGCCACATTTTCCTCATCCATAAAATGGGGACAATAACAGCATCTAACTCAGAGTTGTTATGATAATCAAATAAAGTGAATTAGTCAGGATGTCTGCCACATAGTCAGCAATCAACAAATATCTATTGTTATTATGATAAAAGGAACACAACAAAAGGAACACATATTTTGCAAGACCTTCATTCACAAATGTTAGAGCTATCCCAAACAGGGTTCTCACTAAAAGAATATAGGAAAA
Source organism: Galeopterus variegatus (assembly GCF_000696425.1). Classification (NCBI taxonomy): domain Eukaryota; kingdom Metazoa; phylum Chordata; class Mammalia; order Dermoptera; family Cynocephalidae; genus Galeopterus; species Galeopterus variegatus. Next base: position 57,932 of record NW_007728593.1, on the reverse strand, counting down.
AATCTTCAATACTAAAGAAAATACTTGAAAAGATGAGCTACAAACAAAACTAGTCACTTTTTAATGCTATAAAAATAAAGTATCTAAGACTTATGAAATAACAGTACATGCTGAAATTCATGGAAAAGATGACCTAGAAAACAAGGAAAATGCATAAAAAATAGTGTACACATTAAATATGATTTATCAAACAGGTAAACAGAATTGCCAATATCAATTTGTCCCATGCATGTTCCAGCAACCAAAAGCAGAGGCCAAGGTTTGCAAGGTGGCAGCTAGGTCACCCAAGATTAAATACTTACAAAAGTACTTTTTCTTAGCCCTAATTTCACAAGCAGTTTGAAGAAATAAATTTACTTGGAAATTGAGACATTGAACACTAATGACTGGAAAGTCAATTGCACACAGAAAAAGTAAAGCAATATTGATCAACTTGTCCAAAAGTTTATTCACACTTATCAGGAAATATTTACCGTCTACAATTGGCCAGGCACGTGTTAAGCCATAAGAGATAGAAAGAAGGATGATAAGGCAGTCCCTATCCTTAAGTTTCTTAGTCTAATACAGTGAACATTCAAAGATAATATTTTAACACAGCTCTTTGTTAGTGTGAACAGGGAAAAGCAGCACCTCACTCAGTCCTAAGGGTGTATGGAAGGAGTCCCAGGAAAAGTCACATTTAATGTGAAGCCAGGCTGCCAGTTAGCTCAGTTGGTTAAAACATGGTGTTGACTGCACCAAGGTCAAGGCTTCAGATCCCTGTACTCGCCAGCTGCCCCACCCCCACCCCCCAAAACACCTTAACATGAAGCCAAGAGGAGCTCGAATGACCTAGGCAAGGAGTGAAAATGCTATAAAGAGTCTTCTAGGCAAAGGGAACAGCATTTGCAAAAAAGTGTATCAGGTTGACACTTCCCTACTCCCTACTTTCCAATGGCTTCCCATTCACTTAAATAAAATTCTGACCATGGCCTTAAGGGCCCTATATGCTCTGGCCCTGACTCATCTTCTACTACTTTCCTCTTTACTTTCTGCCCTCTGGACACTTTGGCCTCTTTGCTGTCCTTAAACATGCTAAGCACATTCCCACCCTAAAGCCTTTACCCTTGCTGTTCCCTCTGCCTGGGGTGTCCTTCTACCAGACATCCTCAAGGCTCACTTTATTCAATGCCACCTCTTCAGTGACATCTTCCCTGCCCCCACCCCTCATCTAAAACACTTCGCCACCCTCAGTATGTCTATTTTTCTTTGTAGCACCGATGACCACCTGTGTGATGCTACATTGTGTCTTCATGTGTGTATCCCTTTAATGTCTGCTCATCAACTAGAATGCAAGCTGCATGAGGGCAAGGGCTTTCTCTGTCTTTGGTTCATGGCACATATCTAGTGCCTATAACTGTGCCTGGCATGTGGTGAGGTCTTAATAAAAATCTGTTGACTAATTAATGGATTCATAAATCTCTTGAAGACAGAGAGGAGTCTTGGGTGGCTCAGAGACACACAGCTAGTGAATGGCACACAGGATTGGAAGGAGAGAAGCAACACAGGATGGGGCTGGAGTAAGACTGTTTTCTCGAAGGTGTGAACAACTTTCTTTAACTTTTCTTCTTTTTATCTTGCCATCATACCTATCCCAATAGCCATAACAGTTCTCTATCACACATTTTCAATTATTGCTAATCCCTGCCTGTCCCTTAGTGCTGTTACCCAGATCCCAAAAGATAAGCTGTTGCTAGAGAAGAGTGTTACGAAATCCCCTGTTCTCCTTCCATAAAAATGACATGCACATTTTTCACAACATATAATGTTCTAGTTTGAAGGGATCAGCACAGTAATATAAATACCTAATACTTGCTAGAATTTTACAAAAGAAACTAAGAAAGTAAAAGAAAACAGCAACAGAACTCATACACACACTCAAGTATACAAACGAAGCATCGATAGATCCCCTCCGTTCAAATTCAAGTGAGTAGGGGGATGAGGGATTTTCTATACTTCAATATAGAAAGCAACTGATTGGAAAACTAGTACATACTGGGACATTAATTGGTGATGTAGGACTAGCTCCAGAAACAGGCAAACAGAACTGGGACAGAGCACATAACACAGCAAAAACAGAACTGAGAATGGTCACCACTATCTTGTCCATGTCTGGAATGGCTTTCACCTGTGGGGTCTCACTCCACACTAGAGATCCTGAGCTAAACACTTAAGTACTTGACATGGTTTATTCTTTTAATCCCTACGGCTATACTAAGAGGTAGGTGCTATCAGTCCTCCTGTGTCACAAATGAGGACACTGAAGTTTACAAAGGTGAGGTGACAAGGCTAGACTTCAAACTCTGTCTGCATCTTACCCATCATGCTACTTAACCTGACCTCTCAGACCACACCCCCACCCACTGCAGAGGAAGCTCTTTTATGTGACAAATCTATATTTTTCAGCTCCCTAAAGCCTTGTAAGGCAGCCAGAGTTAAGGAGAAGGTGCTGTTGCTTCTGTACTCCTTTCTCTAATGGTTGTCCTGTGAAAAAACAAGGAAGGTAGGACAGGAAAGAGCCCACAGAAGCAGCAGATCAACTCAGAGACAGACCACTTGGGGGATTCAAGATCCACCAACTAGGGCCAAACAAGGAAGGTAGGACAGGAAAGAGCCCACAGAAGCAGCAGATCAACTCAGAGACAGACCATTTGGGGGATTCAAGATCCACCAACTAGGGCCAGCCCGTGGCTCACTCGGGAGAGTGCGCTGCTGATAACAATAATGATCGGTTCGGATCCTATATAGGGATGGCCGGTTGGCTCAATAGCTGAGCGTGGTGTTGGCAACACCAAGCCAAGGGTTGAGATCCCCTTACCAATCATCTTTTTTAAAAAAAAAAAAAAGATCCACCAACTAAACACTCCTGGGCTACAAGTTGGCTCAATAGCTGAGCGTGGTGTTGGCAACACCAAGCCAAGGGTTGAGATCCCCTTACCGATCATCTTTTTAAAAAAAAAAAAAAGATCCACCAACTAAACACTCCTGGGCTACAGAACATAAAAGAGCTGAAAGATTACTCCTTGTAGACGCCCTGCTAGGTGAAGTTCACTCACTACTCAGCTCTTGACCAGACCTTGCACCTCCTCTGCACTTGACACTGGTTCTCTAGCTGTTAACAAGACTGAACCTCCAAGTTATACAACAGTATTTAAAAGAGGGAAAGGGCATCTGCATCACTTGGTGGCAAACATCGTGAAGTTCACTCACTACTCAGCTCTTGACCAGACCTTGCACCTCCTCTGCACTTGACACTGATTCTCTAGCTGTTAACAAGACTGAACCTCCAAGTTATACAACAGTATTTAAAAGAGGGAAAGGGCATCTGCATCACTTGGTGGCAAACATGAAGCTCCATCCTCTTGGTTTTACTTCTGGAATTTTGTTAAATCGACTTAAATATAGAAAATATGATTTGAATAAATTCTTTATTAAGAATCTTATGAAATTGACCTAATTTCTGGCAAAGAGAAAAGCAAATGGGTGATGAATTTCTTCATATTAAAAGGAACAGTTATATAACCAGCCCCCACAGCAGAGCCAGGCTGAAGTCAACATGATGAAAGACCGAAATAGCCTTGCTTCTCTCTACAAGTCAAGACTCCACTGGGGGATTTCACAGGGACATACTTCTCATACAGCCTCTGTCCTCTCATAAAGGCCTTCACTTCGTTGTCCAATGGGAAGGTGCCGTCATCCTTTCTAAAGCGGTAGAAGAGTTTGACATCCTTGAACTCCTTATGCTCATCACACACTGAAACACAACATACACAGAGAAGCAGATAAAAATAAAATCACTCGTTTAATTATTCAGCTGACATAAGATGCTAATTAAAAATCATTGGATTACCTAATTCTCGAAGCATGTGAGTATTATATCATAATATAGCATATGAGATTATACATGTAAAGTATTTATTACAGTACCTGGTAGAGAGTAAGTACTCAGTATTACTAGCTATCATCATCACCATCATTATTATTATTATCTATTAAGAGGTTTACAAAATGCAAGTCATCATTCATTCCACAAACTCTTCTTGAGCATGATTTTGGGGCAGGCATCAGACTCAAAGAATGTGAAATCTAGTGAGATAAAGAGAAATGTCAATGTATACAGAAGTCCCCCTTACCTGGGGTTTTACTTTCCACAATTTTGTTACCCATAGTCAATAGCAGTCCCCAAACAGGTGAGTTTAGTACAATAAGAAATTTTGAGAGGGTCAGGGAGAGACTGCATTCACACTTTTATTGTTATAATTGGTCTATTTTTATTAATAGGTTTTTTTGTTAATCTCTTATTGTGCCTAATTTATAAATTAGGACTGGCTGGTTAGCACAGTTGGTTAGAACACAGTATTATAACACCAAGGTCTATGGTTTGGATCCCCCTACTACAAATTAAACTTTATCATAGACATGTATGAGGGGTCTTCAAAAACTTCATGAAAAGATTTGTATTATCTTTTCATTCCTTTTTCCATGAACTTTTTGAAATACCCTCATACATATGGGAAAAAACATAATATGTACAGGGTTCTGTACTATCCATAGTTTCTGGCCTCTACTGGGGATCTTGGAATTTATTCCCTGTGGTAAGTACTACTGTAATTAAAATACAGTGTAATTAGGCTAAAGAAGTAAGGAGAAACTGCAGTGGGAGAACAAAGGAGTGTCCAGTACCCCAGTAACCCAGTAACCCAGCCTTGGGGAATGGAAGCTTCCCTGAAAAGTTTGCATGTAAGTGGAGAACTAAAGAATAAGTAGAAATTGGGCAAAAATGAAGAGAAAGGGTATTCAAGCCCAAAAGAACAACAGAATATACAAAAGTCTAGGCCAGGTTGAGAGATTTCAAGGAGATATGCTCATGAATATGCTCATGAATGTTCACTGAACCACTAAAAGTAACAGCAAAAACTTGGAAACAGCCTAAATGACCATCAACAGGAGAATGGATGGCATAATTATACACGGCATACTACACAGCAGCAAAACTCAACAGATATACTATCGGCATGGATGAAACTCACAAACAGCACGTTGATCAAGTTGGAAAAGAATAAACATGCATCTCTATCATAGTTTAAAACATTCAAAACAATATGATACATTGCTCAGAGATGCATATACAGAAAAGTATAAAGAAGCACACATAGAAATAACCCAAATGCCTCTTGGAGGAAGGAAGGGAATACAGCTGGGGAGAGGTACACAGGAGATAATATAAAGTAAAATGTTTTATTTCTTAAATAAGTAGGCTCATAAAAAGATGAACTCTTTTGTTTCCTCTCAAGACACCTTGACTGCTGCCATCTCACTCACCATGATGAATAATGCCCCGGTCTGCTAATTTCTGCATGAGTTTAATTGCTGTCTCTTGAAACACAACATACACAGAGAAGCAGATAAAAATAAAATCACTCGTTTAATTATTCAGCTGACATAAGATGCTAATTAAAAATCATTGGATTACCTAATTCTCGAAGCATGTGAGTATTATATCATAATATAGCATATGAGATTATACATGTAAAGTATTTATTACAGTATCTGGTAGAGAGTAAGTACTCAGTATTACTAGCTATCATCATCACCATCATTATTATTATTATCTATTAAGAGGTTTACAAAATGCAAGTCATCATTCATTCCACAAACTCTTCTTGAGCATGATTTTGGGGCAGGCATCAGACTCAAAGAATGTGAAATCTAGTGAGATAAAGAGAAATGTCAATGTATACAGAAGTCCCCCTTACCTGAGGTTTTACTTTCCACAATTTTGTTACCCATAGTCAATAGCAGTCCCCAAACAGGTGAGTATAGTACAATAAGAAATTTTGAGAGGGTCAGGGAGAGACTGCATTCACACTTTTATTGTTATAATTGGTCTATTTTTATTATTAGGTTTTTTTGTTAATCTCTTATTGTGCCTAATTTATAAATTAGGACTGGCTGGTTAGCACAGTTGGTTAGAACACAGTATTATAACACCAAGGTCTATGGTTTGGATCCCCCTACTACAAATTAAACTTTATCATAGACATGTATGAGGGGTCTTCAAAAACTTCATGAAAAGATTTGTATTATCTTTTCATTCCTTTTTCCATGAACTTTTTGAAATACCCTCATACATATGGGAAAAAACATAATATGTACAGGGTTCTGTACTATCCATAGTTTCTGGCCTCTACTGGGGATCTTGGAATTTATTCCCTGTGGTAAGTACTACTGTAATTAAAATACAGTGTAATTAGGCTAAAGAAGTAAGGAGAAACTGCAGTGGGAGAACAAAGGAGTTATCGCCAGAGGACTCTGTAGAGACTCCCCACCAAGGAGATGTACACCCTGGATCATGGACTTCCCAGCCTCCAAAACCGTAAGAAATAAATGACCAAGTTTCAGGTGTTCTATTAAAAGCAACAGAAGATGAACTAATACAGAAAGAAATGAAGAACTAGACCTTTTCTCTGACAGTGAGGCCTCCCAGGCACAACAATAAACTGGGGGACCAGTCCAAGGGCCGAAATATCCCTCCATAGCTGTGGGATCCACCTCTGACTATGCAAAATGAACACTAGGACATGAAACTGAACATGATCTCATAAGCAAGACTCTCCCCTTCCCACCACCCTGAGCCCTTCAGCTATGAAAAAAAGTGTAACTAATAGTTAGCTGTCAAAGTCTAGCTTGGAGAGGAAGTGACATTCTGAGATAATTTGGAAAGGGGCCAAGGAGATGTCACCTGCCTTATGTCAGAGCACAGATAGAAAATGGACAAAAGCAAGGATGGAGCTACCTACATTCAGCACAAACATGATGGAAAAAAGCAAACAGCTATGCAAAATGCTAAAGCAAAAAAAGATAATACCAAAGATAAAAGAAAAAAGGAGAGAAGGAAGAAAGAGAGCATGCAATAGATAAAAAGAAGAGCCCACTCTGAAAGAAAACAAAACTCAAGAAACAGAAAGAAATTACCCTAAAGTATTCTGAACTATAAAGCAAACAAACAAACAAACATGAATTCAGTAAAATAAGATGAAATGATTAAGAAAAGGGAGATACAGATGTTAGGAAACAAACTGAAGTCAGACAACACCATTAATAAACAAATTAGTAACAGCAAGGACAAATAAATTACACAGCTGAAAACTGAAAAAAAAAAAATTTTTTTTTTTTATTCGGCAGCTGGACAGTATAGGGGTTGAACCTGAAAACTGAATTCTGATTGAAAAAAGCCTTTAATAAAAAAAGGAGAAAGACAAAGCAATTAAAGCAAATAAAAAGAAGTTAATAGATAGGAAAGTTTTACAAAACTACTAAATCTGGGCTGGCAGTTGTCACTTGGTTACAGCTCAGTATTATAACACCAAGGTGAAGGGTTCAGATTCCTACTGGCCAGCTACCAAAACCAAAAACAAACAAAAAAACTACTGAATCAATTCCTAATATTTCCTCAATATAAACACAATTAGTTTAAACAAAACCAAGCAAAATAGCCACCACAGCACTACTCCAAGGAAGGCTTGGGCGATTTTCTGAACAGAAGAGGTTGCAAAAGTATTTCACAGCAAGCCAATGAGCTCAGCTCTTCCCAACAATGAGGACATGTTCTGGTTACGGCATGATGTTTCAGGAAGTACAGACCCATCAAGATTCCTACAAGGACCATCAAGATTCCTACAAGGTTCCATTTCATACAGCTCTCTCAGTTCTTTTCTGAGTTTCACCCCAAAATGCCATTTCTGAGGACAGTTAGAAAGACAGGACTAGGAACACAAAGACTTGGCTCTCGCCCTGCACTGCCAGTAATTTTACGATGGCCCAACCCTGAGTATCACTGTTCTCATTGGTAATTTGGAGACACTGGTATTCAACTATGCACTAGGCATAGTTTTATCTACTTCATGGGCATTAATTCTCATGACAACTCCCCAAGGCAGGTTAATTCCAAAACCACAAATGA
>NW_007728593.1:47310-48456 GCF_000696425.1 Galeopterus variegatus | reverse complement strand
ACATTTCCATGTTTAAGAAAACCGAGCAGAAATATGATGGAGGAGAAAGAATTCTGGATCCAGGATATAACCAGAACTTGATATTTTTAGACATGTTACCAGGGGTTGAAAATGCTCAATAATTGTGCTACCATCTTTTTTCACTAATAGTCAGAGACACAGAATTCTAAAAATGAGCACTGAATACTGTACAGTCCATAAAAACTATCCCCACAAAGAGATAAGAATTTTCACACTGCAAACACACGACCAAATGTTTTGCCTGGCACAGTGAGTACTTAATAAATATTTGGCGAACAAATGAATGTTCAATGGCACTTATGGAAATGCCATTTTCAAGGTGGGGAGGGAGGCTTCTCCCTACCATAAATAGGAGTTCCTACCCCTCAACTTAGTAACCATACATTATCATGGAATTTATCTAAGTCTTCTTAAAAAAAAAANCACTGTTCTCATTGGTAATTTGGAGACACTGGTATTCAACTATGCACTAGGCATAGTTTTACCTACTTCATGGGCATTAATTCTCATGACAACTCCCCAAGGCAGGTTAATTCCAAAACCACAAATGAAACCAATGTGAAGTTGTAATTATTAATAAAAAATAAATGAGCCCTACTACTAATAAAAAAAAAAACCAAAACAAGTGTACATAGGTATGCTGAAGTCTTCACACAAATCCTTTTATAATTAATTCATTGACAATAACACTGAGTAATTTGTATAAACGTGCAAAGAGGCAGAATGCAAAACATTAATTCTGAAACATTAATTTCTGTCAGGAATCCAAGAATAATGAAGACCAATTTATTTAGAAATTGAAATGTAGCACAAGCTACCATATAATTTGGTGGAGGAGGAATATGTTATGAGCCAGGAGAGGAGTTTTAGCTCCTGTAAACTTTCCAACTTTAAAAAAAAAAATTAGGTAGAGTTTATCTTTAAATACTACAGAATAGAACCTTTCAATTACTATCCTTTCATGACCCCTGAGTTTGGTGCTATTTCTTGAGCATTCTTGGTTCCCACCCTGCAAGGCAGGAGAAGCACTATACACTACCTCTTTTGCTTCACCAGAGCCTGGTACATTTCCATGTTTAAGAAAACCGAGCAGAAATATGATGGAGGAGAAAGAATTCTGGATCC
>NW_007728593.1:36062-46035 GCF_000696425.1 Galeopterus variegatus | reverse complement strand
CACTGGCTGAGCGTGGTGCTGACAACACCAAGTCAAGGGTTAAGATCCCCTTTCCGGTCATCTTTAAAAAAAAAAAGAAAGAAAAGAGAAACTTTTATGAAGCTGAACCTCTCACGGAATAGTATTCTCTAGAAAGACTCCACAGAATGCTGAACTACTAGCTAAAAGCCACATTTTTCAACACAGCATTTTGCCTGGACACAGTCACACTGTCTGCCATGCCCAATGTCCTTTTCTATTTAAAATCGCTTCCACCTTACTCATGCCAGGCACGGTTCAAAAACCCGTGCCTGTTTTCTTTGTCTGGAACAGTGCCTGAGTGCAAGAGCCCTGACCTGTGTGGTCCCTGCACACGCCCACAGGCAGTACAACCAGGAGGCCCAGGCCACAAGGTTCTCCCCAGTCCAGCTGACAGTAGTTCGCTAAGCTAAGCCAAATGGCTCCTTCCCTGATTTAAACTAGAGCTGAAATTTTCACACTCCACTTGTACCATGGAACACTTTTTTCAAGTGAAAACTTCCCTAGGCGTCAATGTGTAAAACAGAGCAATGTGGGGTGCTCTGGTTAAAAGGGCGGTAGGACTGCCAAGTCCAGAGTATTTCCTGCATTTACCCACTCAGTTCTCCCACATACATCTTCCACATTCCTTAGACTACCTAGAAATCCTGGAACTAACGTTACAGAAACCCGAGACCAGAAGATATTTAAGAAACTGGACAATCAGGAATGAGAAAGCAGCAAGCAGCACAGCACAGAGAGACAGCAAGAGAGAGCCCCTGATGCTGCAAATGATGGATGGCAAAAGACCTCGGTCTCCGGAGTGCCTCAATTCCTAAGTGTTTTCCAGTTCCTCTTCTAAGCCATGGGCATCCTTATAATAACCGGTACACTACCAATCCCCTCTGGTGGCTGAGTGTACCTGGATCCAAGAGAGCCTCACCTACCCAGGCTCTGAGGAGGCTTTCCACCCTGACCTCAGACCCTCCCAAGCTTACTCACCCCTCTCTCACCTCCCAACCACAGGCATTCCTGCTTTATACCCTGGACATTCTGAACTCTTCTTCAGCCCCTGAACATGCCAATCACCTTCCACACCTCTGCTCAAGACAAAGACCCCTTTGCTTAGAATGCTCCCTCTTCCTGCCTTCAACACTTGGAAAAATTCTGTTTGCTCTTTAAGAGTCAGCTTTTCAAGGGTACCTCCTTCTGCAAACATTTTCCCAACCTCTCAAAGCCACAAAACAATCTTCTCTCCTCTGGTCGCCGACAAGATTTTAGTGCCACTGGTAAAGCATTCATCCCACTATATTACAAATAGATGAGATCAGGGCTGCTAAGGGGGAGTTGCTTGTTTATTGTTGCAATTCTAGGGCATAGCAAATAGTAAGGGATAGATCCTCACTGATCTGAAAAGTCACTTAGTGCATATTATGCACTCAGCATTGTGGGAGGCATAGGCAAAATAGTCTTCTGACTAACAGTCCAAATCAATCCACAATGAACATACTGGGGAAAATACCCATCTCTATTTTAGCTGCATTTTTAATCCCACTGACTACAGAATTTAAATAAAAAAAAAACCATCTTCCCGTCATTCATCTCAGAGAGCTGGTTCACAGGCTTAGATTCAAGGTAATTCTGTAATGCTCTATTCCTGTCCAGCTAACCAGCTGCTGAAATTGCATCAGACAATTTCCTCTTCCAGTCCTAGGAGAACAAACATTACCGAGGGCAGGGTGTTAATAATACCTACAAAATCACGGTCCATCTGATAAGAAACATAGAAACGGTTTTTCAAAAAAATTGCTTACAGAGAACTGCAGCAGGTTGTGGGACACAGGGAACAAAGCAGAGACTGAAACTACATATTCTCATTTAAAAACAGTGTCATAAATCTCAGCCAGAATGAACAGTTTAATTAAAAAACACAGCAAGCAAACAGTGGAGCTGACAGTGGGAGCCTTGTGATTTGGGCACCAGCACTGACATGGACGTGTGTTAAACCAAAGGTACTGTCCTTTCCAGATGTTCTGCAACAGCCCATATCTATCCTTGAACCCAAGAACCCAGGGAAAATCACTCTTAATCACCCAATCTTCAAAGGCTCTGGGTCTAAAAGGACGAGAGTAAAAAACAGGAACAAATGAAATCTAACACACTGTACTTTGTTTTAATATTTGGAGTTTATTTTGTAATTAAGATTTTAAATTATCAAAATCATACATGCTCATAATAGAAAAAAGTTCAAATAGGAAAATGAAAACTAAATGTCTCTTTCCTAGATTCAGATGAATTAACAATTATTGAAGTTGGGTAACTAACAACGAACTAACCATTGTTGAGGCTAGTAGGTGTGAGTTCGCTATGCTGTTCTATCTACTTTGGTATATATTTGAAGTTTTCCTCAACCTCTGCTTTCCAATATAATATTAATGTTGCTTATGTATTCTTGCAGAAATCTACATGTGTACAAATGTATGGCTATATATATATATATATACATATATATATATATATTTTAACATGAAATAGGATCATAATACACATTGCACGTAGTTTTCCTTCAAGAAGATAATTGCTTTCTCCCAGCCTGACTGGAACAATAGAACAAATACACACAGGAATAAGACGGAAGGAATATAGAACTGGTTCATGTAAACAGAGCAAGGCGATTCTGGAAATCCAGAAGGAAGAGAACACACACACACACACACACACACACACGCACGCGCGCGCACGCACTCTCTCTCTCTCTCTCTCTCTCTCTGCCAAAAGCTGCAGTAACCACTTTATAAGGTGGTTATGCCAAACGTTCCACTAGAAAGTCCTTTTCAGGAGGCTGTCAGCAATGGCTCCAAGAATCAAGAACAAAGTCACAGTCATAATTTCTATACAGAGCCCTTTCAGGGCTCATGTCAAATCAGTACAAAGCAAAGTCTCATGCAAGCTGTGTGTATTGTCACTGCAATGAATGAGATGGTAAACAACCAAGAAGAAAGCATGTTTCATTCCAAATCTCATATATTATGAACTATCTTTGAAATCACGATGGAGAATTAGCAGAAATGATAACAGCAATGCCTTACATCTGAATGGAGCCATATACTATCAGAGCTGACCTAACAATATCCCAGTGAACCCAGAAGGCAACGTCATACTCTTTTTGTAGATAAAGGAAGGGAGCTCAGAAAAATTGAAGTGGCTGGCTCAAGTCATGTTTTGAACAAGGAGCAGTCAGGACTTGAACCGAGCTCTTCTGATTTGTGTTTAGACAGTTTTCCACATCCTCAAATGTTAAATGGCAAACGCACCTGTCTTCTGCCTATTTTATGTTCATATAGCCTAAAAAGAAGAAAACATTCTAGTTATGCCAAAGTGCCACAATAAAGGTGAGAATTTATGCAATTCACACATCACACAGATTTTGCTACCAGGATAAATACAGATGGGGCTCACAGAAGTGCCTACAAAAGTAGTCATCACATTGGTCTTATGTCTGCATTGAGCCAGTGTTGTATGAGTCATGTACTTAATGATTTCCTGGGGGACAGGAGATGGGCCTGCTGAGTTACACTATCCCAGAGAGTCAGCATCAGTACACGTGGAACATATAACAAACACTTTTAATGATGTGTACATAAAAGCTCATGAGGCCCTCTTCATCTCTCATCTCATCCCTGAGATAAAACATAAACACAGGGTCAAGATGGGAAGGTCCCTAAGTCAGCCCTCCTTATCACACTAGACCTGAAATTTTCACTTAATTCTTGCCCACACGGGCTCTCTCCCTGAGGTCTCCGGTTCTCAAGGAACAAAGAGCAATCACATCAGATGTTGATCTCCAGCTCCCATCTATTCCTCTGATGAGTCAGGAGAACGGTGCTCTCTTCTTGCTTGTAAAGCACCTTTCCAAGAAGCACCAAGATCTTTTTTTCTTTTTTTTCAAACAGGTCATTATTTGTTTACACATCATACCCAGAAGTATCAGGCCTCTAATTGCCATTTTACAGGTGAAAAAACAAACCCAGAATAGTTCAGGGAACTTGCTGAAGACAGTGTGACTGACAGGACCAGCAGTGGTGGTCCTTGCTGTCCTGGCAGAGTACTGGGCTCTCTCCGCTGTTAGCCCCTGTTCCTGTCATGACCCTCTGTAGTGAGAGGATGCTGCACCCTGACTCCTTCCTTCCACAGCACAGGGACTCTCTCTTCACTTAGAACAGTGGTTCTCCCTTCCTCCACCCTGGGTCCCCGAGATCTAGCACAGGGGCAATAATTGGTTATTTAGGTGGCAGCAAGTGGGGGAGAAGAAAAGAAAGTATAGCTTCCAAGTAGGACTAAGGGACTCAGTTGCATTAATCAGCCAGTTAACTTCCTGCCCCACTATTCATCATTCACTCATAGCAGAGCTGTGGAGTCAGGCAGCCGGAGTTCAAATCCAAGTTCCATTCACTGTTTGCTGTGTAACTTTGGACAAAGCACTCAACTTCTAGGTGCCTTGACTTTCTCATCTGTAAAATGGGAATAATACAGTATGTCTCATAGGGTTATTCTTTGGATTGAATGAGAGACTCTACGTAAATACTCAACACACAAAACTTTCAATAAGGCTGGCCCGTTAGCTCAGTTGGTTAGAGCATGGCACTGATAACAACAAGATCAAGATCCCCATACCAGCCAGCTAACAAAACAAAACAAAAAATATATCAACTCTTACTGCTGTCATTATTATTTATGTTAATATATCTTATTGCCAGATTTTGCCAGAAGCACCATCAAAAAGCCACTAAATATACATTTCAGTTACTTTTTAAAACAAATACAGTCCTGAATCATGGAACAATTGGGGTGGGCTGGCAACTACCGGAGAGACTTGGCTGTCCTCTTCTGTTAAACGATTAGAAAGATAGCCCTGCAGATGGAGTGGCAGGTTAAAGAACAGAAAACTCAAGGTGGAGAGAACTCAGACATCCCTCCACACACACTGAGGCCCTGCTTCCTCTGAGGTCGCTAGAATCAACCTCACCCCTTCAACGGTGCCAGCCAAACTCATAACTAAAATCACTGAATTGTTTTAACTGGGAACAACGATCAGGCATTCTAGTTCCAGCTCTCACTTGATTTCACTGTTTTACAGATGGAAAAACTGAGACTTAGAAGTTAGCTGACTTGCCCAAGTTTTCCCAGCTGGGTCTTAAACCTTGACCTCCTGTTACCAGAATAATTTTTGAGTTCCACTGCAGGAACAGAGGCTGCTAATCTAGAGCTTTATCCAGGAGTGGCCCACTGATGAGAGAGCTGGCCTTGATTCTGTGACAGCCTTGCAAGCCATTTCTGGTAACACCAGACTGTACTCACAGTTGAGAAAGACACTGCATTGCAACCAAACGTTTAGTGTAGAAACTGGAAATAGTCTTACGGCCAATTTTACTCAAAGAAAACAAATATGGAAAGATCAAGTACAAAAACATCATTAAATAATAACGAAAAGTGTCCAATATACTCCCCAATGGAATAAAAAAAATACACACCAGGTGATCTGCAGACTGGGGCAGAGATTCCAAGTCAGGTGAGAGCAGTGATTCTAAGACTGCCAGCATCAGAATCACCTGGTGGGCTTGTTAAAATGCAGGAAGCTGGGCCCTACCTCCATCCTTTCTAATTCAATAGGTTTAGAGTGCACCCAAGAATTTGCATTTTCAACTACTAGGCGACGTTGATGCTGCTGATTAGGGACCACACTTTGCAAACCATTGGGTTAAAATGAAACAGAGCCAACATGATGTTAAGGAATAAAAAAAACAAAAGGATGATGGCAAGAGGTAGGGAAGAGGAAGGAGCGAGCCATTAGGTGAAAGCTGCTCAAGCTGATCTATGCTGGGCTGGGTGTGGTCAAGGTGGGACATGGCCTGCCCCACCCTACATGCTCCCCAGTGCTGAAGTGCCCTCTTCAGGGAATGAGAAACCTGTGGGTCTAAGGCCTACACCTTGCAAAAACCATAAAAAGCTGACAAGTGAACTAACTCCAGGGCCAGTCTTTCTGGTGTGATTTTTTAGGCCTCTCTTGTAGATACACTCCTTTAAACACATCTCCCTATCTGCTTGCCGATGCTCCTCTTTGAGCAGGGGCATGGCCTCTCCTTCCAAAAAGAAGGCATAAAAGGCATTTAAAAAAAAAAAAAGTTGTTGACTGAGGAACAAGCTCACTCATATAAAATGTGATAAGTTAATCAGCAAGTATAATTGATGGTAGGTATTAAATCTGTTTCCACTTTGATGAGGAGGAAATTTAAAGTAGGAATGCCCATGATTTAGAAGGAAAGAGGAGGAGGATCTTGTCCCACTGGTGATGCTGTTAGGAAAACATAGAAAAATGGTCAGGGCCCCTCAAATGTTCAAAATCTTGCCAAGCACTTGATGTAAATACCTTATTTCTGCCTCTGTCCTCTGTGAATGCTATTCCCTTTTCAGGACATGCTCCCCCACTTTTCCTATCTGTCCACCAAACTCTAGCTCATCTTACCCTTCTTCCTTGATTTCTTCTCTCATCCAGCCAAATATGACCTAGTTTCCCTGACTCCTCTATGATCTATTTTCTACAATGCTCATGTTTGTCCATATATTATTTTGTATTGCTTTACTCTTCTTTGCATTAATTCTCTCTCCAACTATACTACAAATTCTACGAGTAAAGAACCATCTCATTCTTCTTTCATATTTCCCAAACACTCCGGGATGGGGCTAAAGGTAAATGACACTCAGCTAAGATAAGGGTTTGGGTTTTCACCTTTGTTTAAAGTTGGACAGAAAGAAACCATAGCATGGTACAGAATGCTTGAGCCTCTAGTGTTGGGCCCTTTAGCGGCTGTACACTCACCCAGATTGAACGTAACTAGCAGTACTTCAAAATGTTTCTGCTATAGCCTGTCTGTTAAAATGAAATGATAACACCAGGTCTGTTGGGAAAGTGGAATAATTTAATCAGGCCCCCTCGTCTTAGGTCCAGTTGGGGGTGGTGCAGTGCATTCTTTGTAAGCAAGTTGTGTGTGGGTGGAGTTAGTGTGGGCGGCACCACCACTTGGCTGGCATTGACTGCCTTGGGTGTCCACCCCACATGGCCATGCTCTCCAGACTACAGCTTCCAAGGACCTTTTTGCCAGTTACCTAGCTCATAGACCTGCATGTGAAGGGTTTGTGACCCAGTCTGTAAACAGATTTGAGGGGTCTGTGAGCTCCAGACCCAGCCCTAGTGTGACAAGGTCAAGGGTTCAGATCCCCATACTGGCCAGCTGCTAAAAAACACATATACAAAAAAAAAGGAGGGAAGGAGGGAGTGGTAGGGCTGGCCGGTTAGCTCAGCTGATTAGAACATGGTGCTGATAACACCAAGGTCCAGGGTTTGATCCCTGTATGGGCCAGTTCCCAAAAAAATAACATAAATGAACAAATGTTTGGATCACCTGTGTGTCTGGTTGGTTCCCCTAGATAAGAAATGTTAAATAACCCTTTCCTCAGGAAGAGCCAGGCTACTCTTTACAGAATGTGTATACAGCAGGGGTTCTGGGCTTTAGCTCAAGCTCTGTCTACTGTCAGGGTCCAGGCAGGTCTGGAAAGGTGTGGCTGAGGACAGTGGACAAGGCCCTCCAGGAGTCAACTGGACGGCTCAGCAAAGGAATCAGACCATGAGGAAAACTGGTAGAAGGCCACGGTTTCTGGTCAGCCCCAAGGACAAGGAGCCAAAACAGAAGGTGCTTCTGTTCACTGAAGTTGTGTGAGGGAGAGTCGGGGGGGCAGAGGCAGCCCTGCTGTGGGGACAAGGTGACAAAGCACACACACAAAAGGGAATACTGAGTCTCAGGTGCAGTGACAGAAACACACACACACATACCCACAAACACCAGTAGGCAAAAACCTCACAAGATGGGCTGTTAAGAAGCATCCATGTCCTGGCCAGCTGCCAAAAAAATAAAGCATCCAAAACCACTGCACATTAAGCATTTTGGGAGCTAATTATCCCTTACTCAATGCACTTATATCCAAATGTTTAGACCACTTTTTGTACCCAGTGTAGACATCAAACACACTTGGAATCATGATTTTTTGTTTTTATGACTAACAGAAGGTAAGTAAAATAAAACCTGAAATAAACTCAAAAAACCTACAAATTTATATTTCACTTATGACTATATAAAAAACAAAAAGATTTCTCAGGGCTACATAATAAAATACTCTTTTACATATCCAATACCACCCTCACAAAAATCTTCATGGACTCAACTGTCAGAGACACAGCCTGTGTGAAAAGAAACTGCTGGTAATCTATATATTGGCTTATTCTACGTTTACATTTTCCCTTTCTTAACATAGTTCCTCTGACTCCTGCAGGTATTTAATACATTTATAGCCAAATATTCAGGCTACCTGTTTACTAATGTAGTCCTGAACACACTTGGTATATATGTCTGTACTGAATGAGGCTTCGGTAGATACAACTTCATATATGGACCCACACCTATCTGGATCCCCAGGTCACTCAAACTGTTTGAGGATCAGAAAAAAAAAGAGAAAAGGGGCCCCAAAGTCATTATCAACACCCAAGAGGGAATCATGCCAAGAGCATGAGAGAGAAAGACTCTCAGTGGTAATTCTAGATTTTCCAGTTTTCCATATGTCTGAGTCCCAGTGAGATTCTACATAATAATAAATCCACATTTCCCATGCTTAGTGCATTATGGCTTATAAATTACTTCCACATACTATACTTCATCTCACTTGATTTTGCAAATAACCATGTGCGGTAGTTAGGTCATAATTAACCCCCGTCTACAGATGAGAAGGTCTGCTCTGGTGATTGGAATTGGTCAATAATAGTTTGCAAATACCAAAGCCACATATAACACCTAGAATTTAAGATTTCTCACCAAGTCTCACACTTGAAAGAGTACATTCAATTTCTGCCTGGTTGCAATTGGTTACCTCAATGACTGTATCTGATGTGCTGTTTTGTATATTTGTGTTTTTCATGAGTCCTCCATTACTTTATAATTTTCTCTATAATGCCCTACTTTGCTATGGTAGAAGGGCAAGTATTCAAACACTGCTGATGATTATATAAAGAATCTGAAAACTTACCAAACTCTATTTACAGGCCCAAGAATGCCTAGCATGGTTCCAAACACCTGTGGCTACTTATGAAATACAGCACTCATTAAGCCAAAGACAGTACCTTCTAAAGATAGCTAGGTAACTAAAGATCTGATCAGCTCTCACCCACATTCTCCTGACAGCTGTTATTTGAACTGGCGTGGCACTTGGCAACAGCTAAAAAATCACACTATTAATTAGACTACCAGAGGCAAGGTAGGGAAGCTGAAAAAGGAGTCTTTGGAAATCATTAAGATTCTAGAAAACCTTTGAAAGACTTTTCTTAATTTAACATCTGTCTATGCTACTACACCTGTCTCCAATATCTTTCCATCCCAGCATTTGTTTTATTGTGTGCAAGATGCTAGGAAGCAAAGCCCACATGACAAACTCTTACTCCAGGCATTAAAAAGTAAATGATCCTTGTATTCTGAGAATTAGTGGGTTACTGTCATGGTTTTCAAATGAAGCCCTGGCATCTATTTTAGCTTAATGATCCATCCCTTGGTGACTCTCGTTTATACCACAGTTACATCTGCCCTAGAGAATTCTAAGTTAACTATCTGATTTGTTCCTCCCTGAAGCTTAAAATGTCCTGTAAATCAGTCTCCATTTATCAGATCTTTAATTTTCCCAAACAGCAATTCAAGTTCTCAATTTCTTTTTTTTAAGGGAGAAACTGCAGGCAGCAAATGGAACCACCCCAGAATAAAAAGTATTAATACTAAAGTAATAAAAGATGCATTTTAATCGAGACATAAAGTAAACCAAGGAATAGGGGTTTGCATTAGTTTTTTTTTTTTTTTTTTTTTTTTTTTTTTTTTTTTTTTTC
>NW_007728593.1:17870-35099 GCF_000696425.1 Galeopterus variegatus | reverse complement strand
TTTTTTTTTTTTTTTTTTTTTTTTTTTTTTTTTGACCGGCCGCACCGCGCTCAGCCAGTGAGCACACCGGTCATCCCTATATAGGATCCGAACCCGTGGCGGGAGCGCTGCTGCGCTCCCAGCGCCGCACTCTCCTGAGTGCGCCACAGGGTCGGCCCTGCATTAGTTTGATAACAGAAAAACAATGGTCAGAATGTAATCAGTACAATTAGTTGGTGGACATAGCTATTCAAGAAAACTGAACAAGTTGGTTAGAACATGGTGATGATAACAGCCAGGTCAGGGGTTTGATCCCTATACCAGCCAGCCAGAAAAAAAAAAAAAAATTAAACAACATGTCTATGTTCAGAGAATCATATTTTACAGTCCTCCCTGAATTATTACAGATTTCTAAAACTCTTCTCCATAATAAAGAATAATCTTTCCTCTTCCACTCTTTCTCCTGTTTTCTACCACAATATTTTCTGTTATCTGCTGCTATGACCACATCATCCAGTTCCCCAAATCTTGTCCTGACAATGTTTAACATCTCCGATGAAGGACGGGGAAGTTCTCACCTAAACCAACCTCAGCCAGTGAAACTTTCCACGATGAGTCATGTCCCAATGGGTAAGGTCCAGGCATCTCAGTGGATATGCAATTAGTTCTATTATATGTGCTTATGGTGTGAATATCATTACCTAGGAATAAATTCCATTTGTTTTCATAATGCACCTCTATATTTGACTTCAGTATTGTAACAGACCTGTTGAATCTTTACTAAATTTACATTTATTCTTTATTCTTGAACACATGAGCAGAAGGTACCCGCTAATATTAAAAGGAAGGCAAAAGTCTTGGATTAAGAAATCTATAGTGAAAAATTTAAATCTGGATCATATAACATTACTTGCACTTGAGGATGCATGTTTTCTTCATGTTGTTTAACCTTATTTTTCACCCTATGGTACTTCTAAACTTCTTACTGGTGTTATGCCGTCAATTCTATAGGAAATATCAATGCCTCTCGTTTTTCTCTTGACCCTGGTCCAGTGAGCAACATGAGGGCATTTGCTGTTGTACTGCCAGAGCCTAGCACTGCCCCTGGGGTAGAGTTGGCACTCTAGAAATATTTGCTAAATAAAGGATGAAGACAGGATTGTGACCTGCCTATAGAAATCAAACTGGATGTCCCATCAAAGTCAACCCACATAAAACGTGGCAGACACAAACCAGCACCCATGTCTGTGCTTCCAGCTTTCTCTACTCCCTACTCCTACCCCCACCCATAAACACACAAATTCTGTCTCAGCATCACCATTCCCTACTAAACTAGTTCCTCTTCCCAAACATCTCATTTCTAGGAATGACTTCTCAAATATTCCAGCCATGCAGGCTTGGACTAAGAGTTCCTTAATAACAGAAACTGAGTCTTAGACCTTTTTTATATTCCCAGCCCTTCATGCATAGTGCTGATAGTTCGGTAAATGTTTCCTGCACTCAAATTTCTTTTACCCTCTCTGTTCAATCTGTTGTCAAGTCCTGTTGCTGACATCTTCAAAATGTCCATTTATTTGCCTTCATTCTGAAACCACTTTTCTAGTCCAGAGTCTCCTCATTTAACCTCACTCTTTCAATAGTGTAGCACTTGGGCTAATGTCGGAATCCTGCCAATGTTGCCAATTATGGAGCTCTTTTACCTGCCCGTAATCTGGCCAACTGGGCCAACTGGCTGGGTCTAGAGCTCACAGATCACTCAAGCCCGTTCACAGTCACTAGACCCCTCACATGCAGGTCTATGAGCTAGTTAACCGGCAAACAGATCCTTGGAAGCCATAGGTTGGAAAGCATGGCTGCGCAGAGCAGTGTCTGCCCGAGGCAGTCACCAGCCAGGGTGGCAGCGCTGCACAATGTGCACTAACTCCACCCTCCCCCACAATTTGCTTACCAAGAATGCACTGCACCACCCCCAACCCGGCCTAAGGCGAGGAGCCTGACTAAACTATTCTATTTTCCCAACAAATACGTACCTGCTGCCCAGATCATCTCTCCTACTCAAGGATATACAAAGGCTCCCTTTGAATTCTAACATGCCACAGGCCTTGCATCCTCTATGCAGCAATAAACGCTTTTCTGAGCTTCCCTTCTTCTCTCTGTCCATCTGATCAACCACACTTACCACTGCTTCCCAACTCCAGGATCCTGCTCAAACAGGGATATACCCTGTATCTACTTCATTTCTGTGTCTTTGCCAACTGTGCTCCCACTATTAGGAATTCTATCCTTCCCCTCATCTTCTACAAAACCTACTCATTTTCCCTCATGTCTCACCTCCAGTGAAGCCATCTCCTTTTCAGGTCACAGGGATTTCTCCTTTCTAAAACTATTGTTTTAATTCTCCATGGCTCTTCTCAATTGTGAGAGAAAAAGCAAACTGTTCTTCCTGCTACTCTATACTCACAGCACAGTTTTTTTTTTAAAGATGACTGGTAAGGGGATCTTAGCCCTTGACTTGGTGTTGTCAGCACCATGCTGTTCCAAGTGAGCAAACCGGCCATCCCTAGATGGGATCCGAACCCATGGCCTTGGTGTTTTCAGCACCACACTCTCCCAAGTGAGCCACAGGCCGGCCCCACAGCACAGTTCTGTGACCAGATTTTGGGGGATCTCCCCTCATACCAAGCAATTCTGCAGTGGACACCAACAGTGGGTATCCTATAACTCAATTCAATGCTGATGCTCTCTACCTGAAGACAAAGTCAGAGCCCATGGGTTGAGGGCTCAGTCCCAAGACTGCCCCCCACTTCAGATGTCAATTGCGTGGGCTACCCATACTTCTGACCTACTGGCTACAAACTTGGGTTAGAGTAATTTGATAGGAAGGCTCACAGAACTCAGGGAAATACATTCTTATGTTTACTGTTTTTTATACAGGATATTAAAAGGATACCTTTGCACGAGATAAAGAAATGGATAGAGCAAGATATTGGCAGTGGGGGGAAACCCACAGCTTGCGTGTAGCTTCCAGGCTCTCTGCGCCCACCATCCTTACAACACCTCCACGTGTTCAGACACCTGACATCTAATTCTCCAAGTGTTCTCCCCACCCCCACCCTCCAGCAATCTCCAGCCCCCAACCCCCACGCCTCCCAGTTGATGGGTGGGCCTCAAAGTTCCAACCCTCTAATCCCCTAATCACTATCTACTATGGCTCCCACCCTAAATCGCCTCATTAGCATTAACTCTATTGTAACCTTAAGGGTTTCTAATGCATAACAATAGACACTCCCAACACTCAGGAAATTCCCAGGGTTTTAGCTCTGTGAGGAACTGGGGACAGAGACCAAATATATTTCCCTAATTTTTAATCAGGTTATTTGTGGATTTTTTTGCTATTAAGTTCCTTACATATTCTAGATATTAGTCCCTGGTCAGACGGATAGTTTGCAAATATTTTCTCCCATCCTTTAAGTTGTCTCTGAGGTGATGGATATGCCAATTATCCAAATTTGCTCGTTACACATTGTACACATGTACTGAAATATCACATGTACTGCACAAACATGTACGATTATGTGTCAATTAAAATTTTTAAAAATGTTTTTGGGGCCGGCCCATGGCTCACTCGGGAGAGTGCGGTGCTGATAACACCAAGGCCCCGGGTTCGGATCCCATATAGGGATGGCCGGTTCGCTCACTGGCTGAGCGTGGTGCTGACAACACCAAGTCAAGGGTTAAGATCCCCTTACCGGTCATCTTTAAAAAAAAAAAAAAAAAAAAAAAAAAATGTTTTTGAAGACTGAATATACTTCATATTACACCACGGCAATATTTTGTTCGATTGCTCTCCACAGATTCATGGATTCTTATTCTTTCTCTGCCTAAAAAGTCATCTCCCTGAGGTTAGGAATTATGGTGTCTATTTCTTGGTATCTTTGTTCACTACAAGCAAATGCTGGTCCCACAGGCTCTCAATAAATATTTATAGGATGATTAACTAAAGATAAAATCTTACCAGCAGGTATATGTGTAAGAAAATTATTCGAGGAGGAAAAGATAGAAAAGATGATGTATCCAGGTTTCTCTGAACATTGGTGGAGTAATCTGTGCACTACACGCACCTAAAAAGCCTCAAATTAACTAATCCATAAGAAAAAGCTAATTGCACTTTAAAAAAAAGTTCTCATACACTGCCTTAAACCTTGTTCAGATCCATTTATTAATTGGAAGGCCACTGTTTTGTGTGTTGCCATGTGAAAAAGACAGTTCCGTTGCTTCAACATCATAGACCCCATACTCAAAGTCAAACAGAAAAATTTGTTTTTGATGCTGTTATTAACAGTAAGAGTCAGGAAGAATAGCCTTCATTGTCTCTGCCTGCTTATTCAAGGGCTATTTATCATTTTGATAGGTCCTTCATCCATGCCAGATATGTCACAATATCTCTTTTATTAGTCACTCACCACAAGCACCATGTAATGGGAGGGATATTACTAGCTCTATTGAGCAGCAAGAATGCCCTCATGAGACACAGAGAAATTATGTGAGGGACTTGCCTACCCTAATACAGAGAGAGTTAGAAAGTTGAACTCAAAGCTCTGGTGTCCTGCTTAGAGCCCTGGGAAAACTTAGGAAGGTCTTCCTTCAGTAAAGCTGAGAAATATTTACCACCAGCTCATCACTATATAAGCCTATGGGCCTGGCAATAATGAAAATCAACTCAATCCAACAAATATTTATTGGGTGCCTAGTAATGCTGGACACAAGATACAGGGGATACAGCAGTGAATCTGACACACCTGACCTCACTCACAGGGCTCAGAGTCCAAAGAGGAGCCTAGGACCATTGGGGTTCAGCTAGAAAGTATCAGGATGTATATATTTATTTTTATCTCAAAATAAATGTCTTTCATTTCATGTTAATGTGTTATGTATTTAATATGAATGTACTATAATTCTAATGTATTATAATATACATAATATACATTAGTACAAACTATTAAGTTAACATGCCCATGTTGGGGACAAAATCTATGCTCAATATATTTTTACAGATAGGGACGGGCAAGCAGAAACATTGGAAAACCACTGAACAGGACTATTCAGACTTTCCTGAATGCCATGCCATTTCACACTTAAGTAATTCTACTTGCTATTGTCACTGCCTACAGTGCCTCTTCTTTTCCTCATTGCACTCCTAGTAAACTCCTTCAAACACAGTTCAGCTGTCACCTGCTTGAGGAAGTCTTCACTTTCCCCATCCCCAGGCAGAGTTTGTAACTTCCATACAGAGTTTCCACCGCTCCTTGTACATCCTTCTACTGCAGATATTATTACACTGTGTTGTAATTGTCTGGCCACATTTCCATCTCTGGCCCTAGCTGGCTCGAATCTCTGGCTGTGAGCTCCTCAACTCCTTGAGGGCAGGGTTCTGAAGGTTTACAAATTGTTCTCAAGGTCTAGTACAGTGTCTGGCACATAAGAGACCCACAATTTATGTAAGAAATGTAGTCACAGCTTTGTCTTCCTAATTGCAACTGACACAGCTAATGAAACACAGTGCATCTTATTTCCTTCTTTCTCCCCCTGTGGCAGGGCAGAAGTGCTTTAGGGGCGGGGAAGGATGTTCATGGTCAAGATGTTAGTCTACAACCTCTGACCCCCAGTTAGCTATAAAACTTAGAGCTGGGAGGTGAGAACACTACACATTTTAAATTTACCAGTGAGGGTTGCCTAGTTTCAATCTTGAGTTAAAGATGGAGACTAAGCACTGCTAAAGTCAGGAAGAACAAATCAGAGATGCAGAGATATGCTATGTTCAGGTAGAACAAACAGTGTTGTGAAGATGCCTGGGGGACTTAGGCAAAGGAGCCTAGGACTGAGCTATGAGTCTCCTGTCCAGTCTCAGCTCCAAGAAGGCTACCTTGGGGGCTGCTAAGTTGCCAGAGAAAGTGTTAGTTTGGATTCCTCATAAATACTTTCAGAGTTCACATGACAAAGAAGGCATTGAAGGGAAGCCAAGATTGTCAGTTCTCATCCCTGGCTCTGGTGTCAAGTCAGATAGCCAAGCAAGAGTCACCTAAAGGGGCTAGATTGGATCATGGCTAAATTCCCTCTAGCCTAAAACAATTTCACCAGGTTGATGACATAAGGATGGTATGTTAATCAACCATGGTGTGAAGGACATTTAGAAAAACTTACATTAAGGTGTGCTATAGAGCAACTGCATTAGGTTTTTGGACATCATCAGACAACAGATATTAACTGAACACCTAGTATGCTGTACATTGGGCACTGTGCCAGGCACTGGGCATACAGGAGCAAGGAAGAAAC
Organism: Galeopterus variegatus; assembly: GCF_000696425.1. Classification (NCBI taxonomy): domain Eukaryota; kingdom Metazoa; phylum Chordata; class Mammalia; order Dermoptera; family Cynocephalidae; genus Galeopterus; species Galeopterus variegatus. Next base: position 28,787 of record NW_007728593.1, on the reverse strand, counting down.
ACATGGACCCTTCCCCTCAGGGAGCATACAGTTTAGTCAACTTCACTCTCCTGGTCTCCAAATGTAAAGGTTTTTTAATGTCTAAAAACCCTGAAATTTGATGATTCAGTGTGAACTCCAAAATCACATTGCTCTCAAAATTTCTCTTCAATTTCATATACTAAAAAAAAAAAAAAATTCTACTTGAGCACATCAAAATTATAGAACTTAATTTTAGCTGTAAAAATATCCCTCATCCAATTTAAAAGATCCACATATTAAAACTTCAAATATATTTCTTTATCTTATATCTTAGAATCAGTAAAAACAACTCTGGTTGCCCTCTTTGAAGCATTAGCGTTATAAAGCTGAGTATGGGAATTGGAATCAAAATATCCTAAATATGAGCTCTGTCTCCATCATTTAGTAATTGTATGTCTATTACCACGTCACATAATCTCTCTCTAAACTGCATTTATTTTGCCACTTAGCCAATTTTTACACCATGGGTACTGTGTATCCATCTTTGTGCTGAACACTGGGGACTATTAGTGAGCAAGGGAGTATTACAGAACTTCATGTAAAGCTCCTTCCCTCTAAATTGGAAATCAAAATAATCCTTCAGGTTCCTCTTAGTTCACAGGGCTAAGGATCAATAGAATGTTAAAAATCAACAAAATGATGCATATAAAATTTCTCCCTAAAATAAAAGATGTTATTCCAAATGTGTATCACAAACACTTAAAACTAAGATCAAGGAAAGGAAAACTGTTATAGAAATAATGGGATTTCCTTATATTTTCATCTCACCCAGCAAGTTCTGTGTGATTCTAGACCAAAGCCTAACAGGATGATCTACCCCCATTTTTTCTGAAGGCATCTGAGCCATCAACTACCAGTTGCTGTGAATCCATGAGGCTGAAGTCATCATCTTTCTAACAGCATCTGTGAAAGCTAAAAATATTAATATGTTTGTGTAGCTTCTTACCTGCAATTACATAATCAGCTGACTGTAAAGTGGGAGTTTGTGTTTGAATCTAAATATTTCACAATTTCAACAGCACATTGAAGTGACAGACTAAAATATAAAAAGACTAAACAATGTTAACTAGCTAATGATAGAATTGCATAAGTATCCTTGTCCATGCATCCATCTAAAACTGCAAAGAACCGAATGAAATCAATTAAATAAAAACACTGTTTCTTCCTCCCAATGTGAATTCCAAAGCACAGAGAAGTTCAATTCCTAAAACCTCAGAGTTTTCCTATTTTCAAAGGAGGAAAGGGGAGAATGAAATTTCACTACTTGGAAACTAAAATAAATTTCACTTTCTACTCTGGACCAATCAACAAGTAATTTATTTACATTGTACCCTACTCCTAGAACAGTGGAGACATCCTTAAGAGTTACAAAAACAGAATAACATACACCATCTATATAACAAATGTAGTTAGAAGTCAGACATTTTTACATATTAGAGCTCATACAAATGTATCATAGGGGGCCGGCCCGGTGGCGCACTGCTATAGTGCGCCGCTTGGGAGTGCAGTGGCGCTCCCGCCGAGGGTTTGGATCCCACATACAGACCGGTTCCCGCTCACTGGCTGAGCGAGGTGCGGGCGTAACACCGAGGGTTGCGATCCGTTGCCGGACACGAAAAAAGACAAAAAAAAAAAAAAATGTATCATAGGGATCACAGATGGTTATTCTATAATAGGAAGAATTAGCCTTTGTTTACACTTTGCAACAGGTAATAATTTTATGTAAATATCTCTGTTCTTTTAGTAGAAAAAAAATTGGTATAAGAGACATGCATAATTTTTGTCACATAGTATTTATTTATCCCATTCCTGGTACTAATTTCTGTGTCAATTATGGTTCTTTGATTATAAGAAACAAATTATGGCTAATTTAAGCAAAGAAGGATTTTACTGAAAGGATATAGAGGCTCTTACAAATTCAAGGGAAGGCTGAAGAACCATTATCAGAAAACACAGGAACTGTATAACTCTGGAAATATGCTCAAGAGTCTCATTAGGGAATCATGAGGACTGCTGAAAGCATTTCAAATTAGATAGGTAAGAGATTTCTAGAAATGTTTAAGAACTTTTACCTGATGAAAATTGCAAGATCTTGAAATAGGTTAGCACGTTTCTCTGAACCATTCAGGGAGCACAAATTATGGTTGTCTCACCATAGATATGTGATTAAAAAATAAAAAGTTTGACAGTGCAATAGCCATTCTAATTGCCAATGCCAGAAGACTCATCTCTGATAGCAAATATTTTATTTAACTGAGATTCTTGACTAGTGATTTAAATATATACAGATTCTTGTACAGATTTGAGGCATTAACATTTATAAATGTACTTTAAATGTCTGAATGAATGCATGCATGCCTTTAGGGTCCATCTTACAGACAACTTTTCCCATTTAAAGACAATATGGGGCCGGCCCGGTGGCGCACTGCTACAGTGCACCGCTTGAGAGTGTGGCGACGCTCCCGCCAAGGGTTCGGATCCCACATACAGACTGGCCGCTCACTGGCTGAGCAAGGTGCGGGTGCAACACCGAGGGTTGTGATCCCATTGCCGGTCCCGGTCCGGTCCGGGCGCAACACTGAGGGTTGCGATCCGTTGCCGGTCACGAAAAAAGACAAAAAGGAAAAAAAAAAAAAAAGACAATATGGAAATGAATGAAAAGAGTCGGTAATTCCTTCTTTGGGCTTCAATCAGTTCCTAGATGAGATCCTGAGACCAATAGCAAGAATTAAGAGAAGTGGAAAGTCCCGTGTAAGTGATTAATGTGCAATACAGCTATTACCAGGTTTCTAAAGTAATTTCTTATCTAGTGAAGTACATCAACACAAAGAAGCAGCTGCCAAACATATGTCAAAATGAAGAAATCATTATATCGCAATATAAGAAGTTAAAGGATAATATGATTTTACACCTACAACACTACTTTGAAATCTATAGTGGCTGACAAAAGATTCACCAAAAAATATGAGAGACAATTAAGTCATCATTTCACATTTGGTTAATATAGCAACACGTGGTCTTGATATAGATTTTACCAAAAGGAATATGGGCTTTTGGCAGGAACTGTACAAAGAGCATCCATTAGTCCATAGTTGCATATCGATTATTAATGTCATCTTCTGTATCAATAAAATAGGTATTCGGCATCCATGATGAGGGGAAAATAATTAGAAAACAAGTTGTTTAAAATCTAAATGGCTAATTATTTAAGCAAAGGCTTTACCTTGATCAAAATTATCACAATGTTTCTTTGCTTGGTTTCCTATTATAAAATATGAGGCTTTTAAGGTGGAAACAATCCTAATAAACACCAAAGCTTCTCAAAATCAATTTATAAATTTGCCACATCTTCATCTCTCATTCGGAAGAATGGTGACAACTTGTAGGAGGTGTTCCTTAGTATAACCATGCACAAACTACACACATTCACACGCACACACATTTTTTTCTCTCTTAGATATACACCAAGGGTTGACAAAGATTTTTTATAAAGGGCCAGATAGTAAATAAATCCTTTTGGCTTTCATTCTCTATTGCAACTACTTAACTCTGCTGTTGTAGCACAAAAGCAGCATATGTAAATAAATGGGCATGGCAGTGTTCAAATAAAACTATTTACAAAAATAGGCAGCGGGCCAGATATGGCCCACCAGCCATAGTTTTTGCCTATCCCTGACATACATAATTGATTTTCATATGTCACTTATAATTTGTGTTTTTAACATCATGAATATATTTGTACACCCCCATTCCATAACTGAAGAAAAGGTGCTTCCTGAATGTTAACTGAGTAGTTGACCTATTTACTATTATTAATAGGAGTAACAACTAACAATGAGTGTTTCCTACAAACTAGGCCCCATGCTAAAAACATTACATGCGCTTCAAGCATGTAATTACATGTAACCTCAAGCACCCTATTTATTCTTCCCAATTTAGAGAAAAGGAAACTGAGAACTTTAAACTGATTTAATCAACAACAGAGCTCAGTTAGAGCCCCTGGATCTGCTGAGAGAGCCTATTTATTCAAAATCCATGCTGAGATTGCATGTCCCCCTCTAAAATGCTTTATCCTCTCTTCTCATGAAGTAATTCATTTCTCTCAGGACATTTGAAAATTCTATCATTCTACCCAAATATCCCCTTACATCTTATAAGATTTTTATACTTGTTCTGTCTTAAATCCAAGATTCTCTGATCCTTAGAGTTTTGTATTCTTCTAATCCTAAAATCAACACCTAAACTACGTGTCGTGTCTTATTTTCCACCAAATCACAAGGTCTGGTGTGAAAAATTCAGTTATAACAATAAAAGAATTGCCTTATTCATTCCTACAAAGGAAGTGTGAGGGTCTTAAACTAAATGGTCAGTGCTCATTTTGCTATTTAAAATTATACTTTTTGAGGACAATGAGTCAAAGGCTCTATACTGAAGAATTTATAGTAATGATCTACAATTAAGTAAAACTTTATTCTAGCTCTAAACTGAAATTGAGTGATACCTTTAATAGCTTTTAATCTACAATGTGCTAAATAATTTTTGGAATATTTTTTAATGTTTTTTGCATGAGATTCTACTGGATAATCTATTCTTCATTGTGAAACATATGCCACCTGGGGATATGCATTTTTCCTAGAATTTCACGTCACAGAAAAGCAGCAAAAAGTTTCCTTTCAGAGCCTAAAATATGGCCAACTAGACTTATATTCCAGAGCTTCTAATATTTTTAGTTAACCAACAATCCATAGTTGCATCATTGAGTAAAATGCTCAAATGTTAATCTGACACACTCATTACATACATACTCATCAGTATATTGCCTGGTATTTAGGCACACGTGGTTGTGTCAATAAATAATTATTCATACAACCAACCTAAGTTTTTATAGCTTTTCTTAATTTCTTACTTTTTAATGTATTAATGTTGATATTATTATTATGTATGTAAGTTTAATTTTTGGCCAACACAGACACAAATATTCAGAGATAAGTCAAATTTCAAAGGTCCGGGTTCCATGTCCACAATAGCTGTGGCATTCTCTGCCTCTGTCCTCCACACTTCAAAGGCTTGGGACTGAGCCCAGCTGTGTCCTCAACCTTCAAAGAGCATGGCCTTTGAAAGGAGACGTCGGAGCTGCAATCCCAGATCCCTTGTGTGACCCTGGGCAAGTTTCTTAACCTTTCTAAGATTTTGGTTTCCCATTTCTAAAATGGGACATGTGAAGTCCACTCCGGGATTAAATGATACAATTCACATAAAGTGCTTATCACACTACTTGGCATATAGTACAGGTTCAGTAAATACTGGATTTTGTTATTATTATTATTAAAGTTTATTGCAAAGGCGAAAAGAAAATCAGAATAACACAAAACCAATGAATATTTCAATAAATAACATAGTAACAAAATTTACAATTTATAATAATTTACCTATCTTAAGAGAAGGAAAATTGATTGAGTCTCAGTGTTAAGCAATTAAAGAGTCAGTGATTAAAAGATTTAACCTAGTTTACCATTTGAACTAAACTCCCTCATTTATAAATAAGGTAAAGTTTAAAGTCCTTGTTTCAAAACATCACAGTAAGTCAAAATGCACTTATAGCGTGCAAATAATTGCATGTCTCTTCTGGAGTTTAAGCAGGGAAGCTCTGGACATAAAAATGAATAAGATGCTGTATCTCACCTTGAAGAGTGCAGGGACATGCAGGATTTGTGGATGTGACCTCAGAGGCTCAGCTTGATTTGCCAGACATTGAGCTGGCTGGGACTGGGAGCCTGGCCTTTCCCCAGCAGGAGGGGCTGCAACCCAACCCAGCTTCCCATAGGACTGGTGGTCTCCTTTCCCCAGCAGGAGGGGAGCCACTGGTGTGTCCCAGCTCAGTCTCCTCAGTGCCTGAGTTCATAATACTTGTCCTCTAGAAATAAGGCCATTCAGCCATCCTCATGCTTGCACTATAGGAAGGTAGAGTAGCAGAGGGATAGGGTCCCTCCTGTGAACAGAAATATACTGCACTGAGTGTCAGGCAGCTTCAGGCTCATGCCCAACTCTTTGTAGGATAATGACAGGATGGAGGACCTCGTATCCCTTCCTACTGACCCTTTGCATTTATGGGTCCATTCCTTAATCCACATCATAAAATGTTGTGGTATTTACCTTCACCCACCTCACCACACAAGGGGGGCAAAAATGTAGAGGGTTGTAGACCCCTTGATGGCAGTCTGTACAAGGTACTGGAAGGCTCAAGGGAGAGGAGCACCCATTCTTTCAAGCCACTAGGATAAGTTTAGTATTAAGAGCTGTACTTCTTTTTAGAAGGTTTCAACTTTTGTTCACACCTCCCAATTCCTAAAGTCTGAAGGGAAAGGGTAGATAGGCCTGCAATCACCTTGACCCTTGTCCAGGTGAATTATCAAATGGGACACAGGGTTTCTTAGAGAAGAAAACATGTGCCCTAGGAGAAACACATACTTCTCTCTGATAACCTTCTACCACAGAAGGCATTTCAGGTCATGCAGATAAGATTCCCAAAGCCATGTGGCCTAATACTGCATAAATGTCCACATTCTATTGTATGCAGCTCTAAGTGACTAACTGCATTTCTCAGATTTAACCTTTAAACAAGATTGTGAATAGACCTAAGTATAGTTTTAAATAAGTGTTATCTTTGTAACACACTGTACAATAATCTCCATGAAAGCCCAACTTTCAGGACTCTCCAGGCATCTTAATTATAACTAACTGTTGCTAAGCAATATTAATAATACCATTTTCAATCACTAAGTAAAATAAATTGTCATGTTTTATTATAAGCAGGAGTTCCTTTAAGAACTTTTAGGATAAATGTAATGGTAAAATTTCCTCTCACATAAACCACCAAAAAAGTTTGCAAAGATTTTTCCAAATGTATATTAAATTCCGTAAGCATGACTGCTACAGTGATGGTACCACCCATATATTTAGAAGTTCATGAAGAAGAGATAGAGTCTTGGCCACTAAAAGTTTTCTCTGGCCAGGGCTGGAGAATCAACAGAGGAGCACTGGTAGGGTAGGGGAGTTCTGAATCTCAGGAACTTAGAAAGAGGGGATCTTCATGAAATCACTCCCCCTCCCCCAACTACTCTCTGGAGGTCTGGCTTCAACCAGGAAATCTTAGAATACAGATGGGATAGGGACAACTTGGAAGAACAGAAAATGTCCAGATAATCCCCAAATTCTCACAGATTTCAACCTCCTTCCCAAATAAACATTCTTTTAGAACTGCTGACAAATAGCCAAACCAACTTCCTCTCCTTCTCTGTGTTCCCCTTCAGGAAAAGAAATTATCTAGCAGCAAAATAACTACCCAAAACAGGAAGAGAATTGAAGAGATTCCCTTTGGTTAACTAAGCACATAAATAATCAAATTGTTTCGTCCCATGATAAACATAATGACTCAATAAATCCTGATGCATTGGAATAGTGGTTTCTAAGGAATTCCTGGCTCTAACCAGAACACCTTCACTTGAAAGACATAATTGTAAATTATAATAAAGTCCTTAGTAATCAGACTCTGCTCTTCTTGGCTTAAAGCCCTCATTAGTGCAAAGTCAGCAAATGGTGAGCATGTAGACAAATGCATTGGCTCTAAGCCCGGCTTCTTAGATTTCATGGATGCTTCTCAATGGCTTTAACTGGAGCTTCTGTCTTTTGTAGTTAACACAAGCAAAAGAAAACCCTGCTTTCTCTATCACAGCTCCTTGTCAGTACTTGAGTACAAAAGGTTTGCTGCATTTACACACGTGCCACCCATTTGGAAAAATAAAAGGCTAAACTCATGCAGTATTTATTATCTGAGAATAAAACCACTTTTATTTGGATTTATTCCTGCCAGTTATGTCTATAATAAGATCAGTACCAAATCAATGCCAAAGTTACTGTTTTAATGTCAATGCATTGGTGTATTTAGGTATAAGCTTAAATCTTATTAACAGTGGAGAAAAAAATGTCGCCTTGATAATCAAAGGCAGCTTCAATTTCCAATTTATAGAGAAGGGAAGGGAAAAACGTTGACAAAATATAATGAAACATGTGACCTGAAAGACCTTTCCTCAGCTAACTATGTTGCCTTGATAATCAAAGGCAGCTTCAATTTCCAATTTATAGAGAAGGGAAGGGAAAAATGTTGACAAAATATAATGAAACATGTGACCTGAAAGACCTTTCCTCAGCTAACTTATTTAAGTAAAAAACATTTTGCAACTTTGGCAGAAAGTCTGCATCTTCATTATTCCTTAAGTAGCTTTGCTTATACAAAGAGATAACTTTCATACAGCTGGGACTCCCTCTGGGTGGAGGTGTTTCTTGGAAAGACATCAAAACTCAATACACAAATCATCCCTCGTAACTTGAACTTGAGCCATTTGCCACTTTAGTTGTAAGTCGAGAGTTCTGTTTTACTTGTACTACTGAGCAAATCTGGAATAACAGGGACATATCCTCCAAATCAGGGAACGGTGGGGTTGGAGGTGAAGGTGTAAGCATGTGGATGATGAGAAGGTCATCATCGTGGTGAGGAAGTTCACAGGGAATATGACGTTGAAAGTAGTAAGGTCAAAAACGTAGGCCAATGTCTCCTAACCTTTCCCAGCCTGTATCTTTCTTGTGGTTTCCCTGCGGGCACCTTCTTCTCTATACGGCATTCTCCCTACCCCCAACTTTAAAGTAGTTCTCCTAAAATTTTGCCCTAATCACATCATACCCTGCTGCTATGGTTTGAATGTCCCCCCAAAACACATTGAGGCTTGGTCCCTATGAACAGTGTTAAGAGGGTAGAAAATCAGACTGTGGTATTGGAAATGTGGGTCCTTTGAGAGGTGATTGGATCGTGAGGACTCTGCCCTCATTTATAGATTAATCCATTCATGGATTTATGAGTTAATGACAAACCCTGGTTATCACTTGTGGCTTCATAAGGAGAAGAGGAGGCATGTTAGTACACTCTTGCTCAGGCCTCACCATGTGACACTCCCTGTCACCACGGGACTCTGTGGAGAGTTCCCATCAAGAAGGCCCTCACCAGATGTGCTCCTCGACCTCAGACTTCCCAGCCTCCAAAACTGTCTTACAATAAATTGTTTCTTTATAAATTACACAGTGTTCAGATATTCTAAGGAGCAGAAAACGAACCAATAAACCTGCACCAAAAAAATCTTCTCTGTTTTCTCATCACTGAGCCCAAATGACCTTTTGTGGGGAACATGGTGCTTATCTCCCTAACATTAATTGAGTCCTTCTCCACAGTACAGCAGCTACTCTGTTTGGGTGGGAATGACCCCATCTCTATCCCCAAAAAGGACCCTGATGGATCTAAGGCAGTCAGGGGAATACCACCCTCCTTGCCTCAATATTGCAGATGGCTAGGCCTAATACAACCAATGAAACACACTGCTCTGCCTTAATATCTTGAGGGTTTGTGAGTTAAGATGGTCCAAAAAGATCAAAACTCAAGACTTCTATTGGTGGTTGATGGCAAAAAAAAAAAAAAAAAAAAACCCTTCTCGTCAGCCTTGACTGGTGCTGGTAGTCACCGTACGATTACGAAAGAAGTCTTCATAAAGACAAAGCTAATGCACAGAGAAGAGTAGAATCAAGAGAACTTAAGAGAAACAGACCTGGAATTCTGATCAAACCTCACCTGAAATTTAATGTTACAAAAGCCAAGAAACCCTCTTTATTGTTTAAACTACTCTATACATTGCCCTTTTGAATTATTGCCCTTTTGAATTACTTCAATGCATAACTCCCCCCACCCCCTTGCTTAGACTGTGACTTGAAAGCAAAAACAATGGGCCCTAATTCTTGATCTTTTACAGAGCTACTTCCACAGTTGCATATACTAGTAGGAACTCCGAGGTCTGGATTCAAAACCAAAAAACCAAGCTCCCACACTTACTACCTACGTGACTTTGGGCAAATTGCTCATGCCTCAGTTTCTTCCATTTTAAAATGAAGATAATAGAATTATTATAAGGATTTAAAGAAATAATATACACATAAATGCATAGACTAGGACTTGACACTTGGTTAACACTATGATTTAGTAAATGACTGAATTATTCAAATATCCGTTTGTTCACACCCACATGAAAAATTTATGCCTGATCACTCTCCTTTACAATGATTGTCTTCTCTAACCTTTTTGTCCCAAGTTTCTCTAAAAGTTATGAGAAAGTCTTTTTACTGTACCAAATTATGCCACAGGCTTGTTAGGTGACGATAGTATTTGTTTCAAGGCAGCTGAGAGCTCGAAGCCCCACTTGTGCCCTGTTTTTCCATAACGTAAGCTGTTTACCACTTATCCTGGCTTTGTGTGTCCCTCTTTTGTCTTGGCCCCCCTGCCCTGCAGGAGTTTCTGAGGCATTCATCGTCCCTTATGCTAGAAGCCGGCTTCCTTTTCTAAGTGTGCTTCTTTGCCACAAATGCCTGATAGCATCTCCAACACTCCCCCATCATTAGATTTTGAATAATTTAGTTTTAAAGTTTCTCAGTTTTTAAATTTCTTGGATTGTATCACATTAGGAATATATAAATTTTTTGAATTATATTTCTTTTTTTTTTTTTTTTTTAAAGATGACTGGTAAGGGGATCTTAACCCTTGACTTGGTGTTGTCAGCACCACGCTCAGCCAGTGAGCGAACCGGCCATCCCCATGTGGGATCCGAACCCGGGGCCTTGGTGTTACCAGCACCGCACTCTACCGAGTGAGCCACGGGCCGGCCCTGAATTATATTTCTTGTGTATCCAGATTTTAAAATAAATTTATTATATAAACAATATATGAGACATGATATTTACATGATATGTGGTATCTGTCCTTCCCCACCCACGCACCCTCATAACTCCCCCTCCTCGGAGGTA
>NW_007728593.1:11919-17599 GCF_000696425.1 Galeopterus variegatus | reverse complement strand
CGGGGCCTTGGTGTTATCAGCACCGCACTCTACCGAGTGAGCCACGGGCCGGCCCTGAATTATATTTCTTGTGTATCCAGATTTTAAAATAAATTTATTATATAAGCAATATATGAGACATGATATTTACACGATATGTGGTATCTGTCCTTCCCCACCCACGCACCCTCATAACTCCCCCTCCTCGGAGGTATACACCCCTTTTATGAAGTTTATTTTGCCTCAGGACAAATACAAATAAACAAAGAACTCTTGTCTTCATGCAAGCCCAGAAATGCTATCCTAGGGTTTACATGCTTTTTATTATGTAGTATATGGTTTACCTTGCAGTTTGGAAATCTTGAACGGTGAAAGTAGAAGTGAAGTCCCTGATCCACAGTAAGCCAAAAGTGTGGTCTTAAAACCCAGAGAGATGCAAGCGATCCTAGAAGGAAGTCTGGGAAATGAGGGTCCTCCTCTTGTCCCCAGCACCTAACCCAGAATCTGGCATCTAGATGGAATTCAGTAGTTTATCAATAGAAGTAATGATAAGGCACCGAGAGGGATTCTGCATAGAATACGGCAGGAAGAGAGAGTCATTCGTGCCACTATTGAGCCCCTCTTCAGCTTCAAAAAGTAAAATCCAATCTTTTCTACAGCTTTGCAACACTTCTGTTGAGTCCAGAGCTAAAGGAAGGGGAGGTGATGGCTTGATATATGGCAATCCTAACAGTATAGTATCTTATTTCTAAGGATATAGAATTATTTCAGAAAAAACATAATTACATAGGAGCATGGTATCATTTGGTTATTTTATTTGGAGGAGTCCTTTCTCTCTCCTAGCTGGGGGAAAAATGTGATTTTGTGTTCTCTTTCTAAAAACACACATAACATTTAAAGTTAATTGCTATAGTGACTTGAAAAAAACTGGTAAAGCACATGACTATTTCCAGCTTTTAATTTTTTTCTTGCTAATAGTATGTATGTCTTTAATATAATATGGTTTTTAGGTCATCAATTCTAGTTGGTACACACATTGCTAAAACTGGACAGGATATATCTTGAGCTCCTCAAGAGTAAGAAGCTTCTCTCTTATTTCACTTTGTATCTTTCACAGCAAGTAGTGTAATGCTTGACATGTAATAGGCACTCAGTAACTATGAGATGAGCAAATGAAATATATGGTAGCATCTACCTAAAAAAAGGTTGGTTTAAAAGAAATTCTTGTAAAATTAGCTGAAATATAGTCAGCTGTAATAAATCTAAGGATTACTTTCACAGTTTTGACTTTCTGCTTCACAGTTTTACAACAAAATAAAAGATTTGTGTTTTCAGTGGAGTTTTTTCTAATTTGTTATACTATTCTTCTTTTCCTCAAAACAACCTGTACATGAGTGGCTTTCTCTCCTTCTCAAAAATAATAGAAAATTATATTAAACAGCAAAATTTTCTGCTAGTGGTAGAATAGGGTTGTGCATGAACTCTAGAGTGACCACTGTATGTGCACATATGAGTGTGCTGGGAGATGTCTGGTTGGCTTGTGTCATCCACTCCCCTGGCCACAATCTTCATGAGCACTCGTATGACCTAAGCAGTCCAATCACGGTGAACCTCAAGACTTGCATTTGGAATCCTGAGTGGAAATGTTCCCTCTCTTCCTCTTGGACATTACTGTAAGCCAGGCAAGGCCTGAAATCCCTATCCCCCCACTGGCTAGAAGAGGAAACCACCCAATGAAAAAGTTGGCATATAAAGGAGCTACAAGACAGAAACAAAAGAAATTGCACAGAATGAATTAAGGTTCAAAGTATCACATCTCCTGGACTTCCAGTTATGGAAGTCAGTAAGTTATTTAAGTTGATTTTCTGTTTCTTGCAGCCAAAAGCATTCAAAGATATTTGAATTGGGTTGCACAGATGAATGCCTTAGTCAATAATCATCAAATGGCTCATTTAATTGTACATAGGTTTTATCTCTGGGAAAAAAAAAAAAGACTGGAAACAAATAGTGAGTACTAGTTAGTAAAATGCATGTTGAAGCTTTTAGGAAAAGTGCATTATTGTGGCAATTTAATCAGAATTTTTTTTTAAAAAAGATGAACTGATTGATAGGTAGAAGGAGGGATAGAAGGATAGTTATTTGGTAAAGCAAGCACAGTAAAATGCTCATTGTGAAATCTAAGTGGTGGGTATAAGGGTGTTCACTGTAAAATTCTTTAAACTTTTTTGTATGTTTGAAATTTTTCATAATAAAATGTTAGAGGAAAAAGCTCTAGTTCCCTCTTTTTCCTTATATTTGTATGTCCTTAAATACTTTGTGATAACTTCCGGCTCTTGAAAGTATGGCAACAGAGTAAGTGTTCTCCATCACAGTGTCAAGGTCTATTAATCCTCTCATGATGATTTAGGTTAAGCCCACTGTTATTTGGTTTTAGGGTTTTGGGTTTTTTTTGGCAGCTGGCCAGTATTGGGATCCGAACCCTTGATCTTGTTGTTATTAACATTGCCTACTGTTATTTGACTATCAGCTTCTACAAACCAGTCATGAATAAAATAAATTCTAACAACTGGGAAGGAAAATGGATCATGGTAATACATTAGATCGCTTCCTCAAAACCACATCCCTAAATAAATAGCTTTATTGCTGTCAGTTCTTCAGAACAAAACAGTACAATAAGTAGGAGCTTTGAAAAAGTCTTATTTTATCAACCATATTTAAGATGATATAAGAGGCATTTCACACTTCAATGTAAAACACAGTCACATATCAGTAGAGGGAATAAACCCTGCTTTTTACAGTAAATATATTCTGTGCAAGTCACACTTATTTATAGAAAGGTTAAAGAGTAAAAGGTAAGTAGGACTTAAAAAAAAAAAAAAATCAGTGAAAAGAGGTCCTAGTTTATCCCATCCCCCTTTCCTCCTGGGAAGGAGGAAAGGAACTGAGAAGTAAAACACTAGGTCTGCAAGCCACGAAATTCACTTTACTGCACTTGGCATGTGTGCCTGGAAATAGGGCACAAACCTTACTTGTATAAAAGGAATTGCATTTTAAGTAGCAACCTAACCCAAGAGCCTCAACAGAACTACGTGCTAAATCCTTCTTTAATACAGGAAAAAACAATCCTTTCTTAATATATTTGCTTTGTAAATTTGCATTTTCACATACTGGTTGTTCTTAAACCAGCACGTAAATATTATCTCTATACTATCCCCCTTCCCAATCATTCTTGCTTTTTTCCGTCTAGCCACCACTTACCACTTACAGTATATTCCTCCAAAATTTCACAACTTGTTAGATGTTGGCCAAACTTCACGTGCAATAAAATGCAGCAACTAACCCAACCCTAATGAAAACAGGGTGGTGTGCACTGAGACTTTCTCTCTTCATGAGAGAAGATTCATCCAAATGTTCATTTGTTTCTCACACCTTAAGTCAAGGTCAGGGTAGTTACAGAGCGTCCTGTGCTTTGGATTGTTTTTTCTGAATCCATTTTGATTTGCCCACAAAGCACAGGGTTCAGTTCTTTATGGCAGTAATAGTTTCATTACCTAAAGGGGAGCCTCACAGACCTAGATGATCTAAACAAGGCCAAGACTTAAATGGGTACTAGGCCAAGCCTCCCTCAATCAAGAGAGCTTCTTAGGTAAATATCAGAATTAGAAATCTGTAGGTACAAGTACTGCAGGGAGACAGTGTCACCAGGATCAAAAACAAACAATAACAGAACCATAAGTAGCAGCCTGGGGGTTACAGGTGGAAAGACTTGAGCATCTCTAGCTGCTACCTGCCTCCTCCTCTGCCTCTGCCATGTGCTTCTCCAAGCTGGAGGCCTGGCCATCTGTCCCCTTTTGCCACACCCTAGCAACAGCTGTTATCTGAAAACTGGGGATAGAAAAGCCTATCTTATCCCGTACTCCAGGGTGTGTTTTCTCTCCCCACTTCCCTTATCCAATCTTGAAAATATTTTTAAAGCTACAAGAAAGTAATTCTCTGTGCAGACAAGAGTTAGTGCTCTCTGTGAAAACTTCAAAGGAAGGAGTCATTCCAGCCAGCTATGATGAAAATAGCTCGAGTTGCTCCTCCTGGCACCACCATTGGGAACAGCTGCTTGCAAGCATGCTGTCTGTCCCACTCAACTCTCCCCCCAACTCTGTCTTCACTATGTCCCCCAAGTATCTAATGAGCCATAACAGTCACTGACGTAAGCTTCCAAGTTTAGTTAAGGCTGATAAATAGTGGAACAAGAATCTCAGATCTGGTACCTATCTCTTTTTGGCAGATGATGGGAAGAACACAGAAAAGTGTGATTACTACATAGAAAAAGGGATCGATTGTTGTTTTCTTTGTCTTTTCCTAATCACTAAACTTAGGGAAACTAACCACCTAAAAGCCACCACCTAATGAAGGGAAATGAGCTCCTGATCCAAATGAATAACAAGAAAGGAGAACTATTTTCCTTGCATTCACTTCTTTTGAGGTTTATTTAACTTATCTTCAGGTTTATTGATTCCAAAGCTGATGAGAACCATAACTTAAATGTCAGCACTGGTCTTGTAGAAAAATAATCACAAATATTTCATTCATAAGCAATTAACACTCAAGTCACTTCAGAAAAGGTTTACCTAAGAACAACTGCATTGTATAAAACAGTCTCCCAAACATTTATTGAGCAATTACTAGGAGTCTTCCATTTGCATGATGTTTTCGCAAGTTATAAAGGACTTTTGCATGCCCTCCCTCCAAGTAAGAGGAGAGTCTTTACCGAGGGCCACCCATGTGCCAGGACTGTGCTTACTGCCCTCATATTCGATTTCTGAAGAAGAAAAGGTGTTCACAGGAAAAGAGTCTGCATGTTGGAAAATCTCTGATTCAAAGGCAATTAAACACTCTACATGAGGCTCTTGTGCATTGAGTCCAAGTACAGTGAGTTTCCATTTCTTAAAGCTCCCCCCTTTTTAAAACCTGTACAGGCAGTAATTTCCTGACTCCAGGATATCTTCTCTGCTGTTTAGGAGAATGAAATTGTATTCCCTCTGTTTGGATCCCAAGATTTCAGTAGTGATGGTAGATTTCCTGCTGCGCCCTTCCTTTACCCCGCCTAGTAGAGCTACGCTCCCTGTTAAGGTTCACCTATAGGGGCTACCTCTGTTTGGATCCCAAGATTTCAGTAGTGATGGTAGATTTCCTGCTGTGCCCTTCCTTTACCCCGCCTAGTAGAGCTACGCTCCCTGTTAAGGTTCACCTATAGGGGCTACACCCTAAGACCTCTCTATGCCAACCTTAAAGTTCCTTAGGTTCAAAGTTCACTAAAATCAATTATTTTTCCTTTTCCGACTCTGTATGTTCTAAATTCCATATCTCATAATTGATTTATTGCTGCTTCATCTTTGTTCAACTGGCTGATTTTTACCTTTTATCTGCACACTGCATTCACATTTGCAAAGCAAATTCAGGAAAGCAACTCAATATTTATTGAACACATTTTTATGAAAAAGGTAACAGCAAACCTGTAAGAGTCTGGAAAGGCAGATGGTTATAGCAAAAAGGCAAATACATCAAACAGTTTGAAACAACTGCAATTTCCTACCACTTAGCTAAAACTCATTGCCTAGTAATTGCTTTGGAAACCAGCTTTTGTGATTGGATAAGATTGCTGTAATTAGCATATTTAGTCTAGGTGGCAGAGCACAACTGAAAT
>NW_007728593.1:9913-11224 GCF_000696425.1 Galeopterus variegatus | reverse complement strand
CCCCCCACCACTCCCATTCTCACAGATGGCAAAATAGTGAACTGCAGTTTGTCTTCCCATTAAAATGCTTTACAAATTCAGAATAAGTGGCGTCCAAATTAAGTTCTCAAAACTACACGACAAGGAAGACCCAGTTTAATAGTAGAGAAAGTGACAATTTTATCTCCTCAAAATATAAACACTTCTAGGAATAAATTAGATTTTCTCCAACAGAATGGAAAATCCATTTGTCTACTTTTTTGTTTGCAAAAGTTGTCACACTAGAGTGTGATATTCTCATATACATGTTTCTGTTTTAAATTTGTCGTAGCATCACATTTTTTTAACCCTCTATTGGGGATACCATTAAATTGCAGCCTAGCATCCTGCTTAAAAGCAGGAACTCTCAGCTTGACCATTTTCTGCCTGAACTGAATAACCTATATCAGTTAGTGTAAATGCTGTTTCTTGGTTTTCTCATCTGTAAAATGAGGGTAACAGGAGTATCTACTACATAGTGGCTATAAAGATTAATATATTTAAGGCACTTAGAAGGGTCTTTGGCTGATAATAAGTGCCATATAAGTGTTATTATTATCATTCCTACCATTAGTATAAAGAGAACAGAGATATTATTGGGCTTCTTTATTTTTAATTGCTCTATTACAAACATCTTTCTTTGTAAGTACCTCCAGGATCAACCCATAGAAGAAACATGAGGTAGAATTTGAATGCCATAATTAGTGTCATACTTAGGACTGCATGAGCAGATTTCAAGATAATGGATTTATATACAAGACACATAAAAATAACTAGTGATTTGGAAAGTCACAGTATAAAACACCACTAATATGATTTATATGTGGTTGATTATCTTCAAATTAGAAATGTTCTGAGAAGATTTTCTTGACTATTTATGGCCCCTTTTCTCTATCCTGTATCAACAGTAACACTGTAAAAATACACTTGACAAATATCAGTCCCCTCTGGTATAGTAACAATGTTGTTATTGAATTAGTGATACATGTCACTGCTTTCTTTGGCCAATTAAAAAGAAAGCAATTAAACAGTTTTCATACATTGTCTTTTATCACTCTAACGTCTCATCGAAATGCACTTTGTGTAATAGTTCATTGACATATATAATTCACATACCAATCAGTTCACTAATTTAATGCATATAATTTAGTGGTTTTAAGTACACGTACAGAGTTGTACAACAATCACTACAGTCAAGTTTAGAGCATTTGCATCACCCCAAAAACAAACTCCCTACCCATTAGCAGTCACTCTCCACTCCCCCTTCCCACCCTTCCACCCCCCCTCGCCAAT
>NW_007728593.1:6807-9193 GCF_000696425.1 Galeopterus variegatus | reverse complement strand
ATAATTCACATACCAATCAGTTCACTAATTTAATGCATATAATTTAGTGGTTTTAAGTACATGTACAGAGTTGTACAACAATCACTACAGTCAAGTTTAGAGCATTTGCATCACCCCAAAAACAAACTACCTACCCATTAGCAGTCACTCTCCACTCCCCCTTCCCACCCTTCCACCCCCCCTCGCCAATCATAAATTTACTTTCTCTCTATAGATTTGCCTATTCTGCACATTTCATATAAATGGAGTCATACAGTATGTGTCCTGTTATATCTGGCTTCTCTCCCTTAACATAACCTCTTCAAGTTTCATCCACATTATAGCATGTATCAATCATTATGTTATTCCTTTTCTTTTTTCCCTGCTGAATTAATATTCCATTCTATGGATACATCGTATTTTGTTTACCCATTCATCAGCTGGACATTTGGGCTGTTTCTGTTTTTGACTATTACGAATACTACTACTATGAACATTTGTGTACAAGTTTTTATGTGGACATATTTTTTCATTTCTCTTGGATATGTAACCAGGAGTGGAATTGCTGGGTCATATGGTAAATCTATGTTGAATCTTTTGAGGAACTGCCAGACTTGTTTTCCAAAGTGGCTGTACCATTTTACATTCCCACCAGCAGTGTGCACGGGTTCCAAATTCTCCACGTCCTCACCAATACTTTGTTACTATCTAATTTTTTTATTATAGTCATTTTGTGGGGTGTGAAGTAGTATCCAAATGCAGTCTTAAAATGCAAAAACATGGAAATACATTGGGCAAGGAAGTAAAACCTTTTATGACAAGGGAAAAGAATGAAGAGAATTAGGAAAAGGGTCCTGCTGTCAAGCTGGAAAAGGAAGCAGGCGATGTTTTTAGGTCTGTTACTCAATTTCTTTTCCTTATGCAACCAACTGTCCTAACAAAAGTGTCAAGATTGTGGACCAGCCCCCAATTTCACATCTGGAGCTTATAATAATTAAAACAACACTATTCTTGGTTTACTCATTTATTTTACAAAGTTTCTCTCCATGCTGTGTCCAATTTGATTCAACACCACAAATCTTATGTGGGAGGATATTATTATTCCCATTCTGCAGGGAAGGGCGCTGAAGACTGCAGAGGTTAACTGATTTGCCTAAGGGAACATAGCTCCAAAAACAAAAGGAAAAAAAAAAAAAAAAAAGGAATTGACAGAGCAGGGCCTGGAAGCAATTTTTAAATTTCAAATCCCAGGCCTTGGTTTCTTTTTTCCTCACCACCTCCACCTCATCTTTGTTGAGTGAGAAGGTAATGCAAAGGCAAGAGAAAGCAGAGAACAGTGGGTGTGTGTGAAGCAATTAGAAGAGGAGGCCTGCACAGCACAAAATGTCCACAACTGTACAGTGAAAGAGCAGCTGGGGACAGAAGAAAATGTTGTGATAGTGACAATAATGATGGCTGAATTGCCACTCCTCCTGTAATCAGGAAGCCAGGTATATGGCCACTTAAATCCCTAAGTTATGAACATTATATTACTCCGTGCTAACAGAAGTACAGTGAATTACTCACAATATTCATTCAAATATTTATTGAGTAATTACCATATGTTAGTCACAGTGCTAAAACAGTTGAAATAAAAAGAGCAAGAATTGAAATTTTCCAAAGTAAAATTAAATAGCTAACATTTACTAAGCCTTTTACATGTACCATCCCATTTAATCTTCACAAAACTCCTGAGAGAAGTGTCATCAGAATCCTCTTTCTATAGAAAAGGAAACAAGCAAGGAAGTTAAGTAAGTTGTCCCAAACTCACAGAACTAATAAATGGTGGAGACAGAATAAGAGCCCAGGCAGCCTGGTTCTATATCCTGTGCTCTTAACCACCACCCATTCCTTCCTGCCAGATCCTGCTTGGCTGGAAGTCACATGTGGTGATGCACCAAGACCAATAATACTAATTAATTCCAGCAGCTATTTGTTAAATGCTCACTAATACATAAAGCCCAGAGGCAAATTCACACAACAACCCCATGAAATACTTCTATCTTCATTGCCATTTCACAGATGAGAAAACAGAGGCTCAGAGAAGTGAATTAATTTGTCTAGGGTCACAGAGCTACAATAGCTAATGCTGACATGGTGCTTCCTATATACCAGACACTGTTCTAAGCACTAACTCACCTAATCTGCAGCATAACACTACAAGGTAAATTCCATTATTACCCATCATTTTAAGTAAAGAACTTGTCCAAGGTCCCACACTAGTAAATAAGTAGCAAAGCCAGGATTAACTCTAGTTTAAAGACCTCCTTCAAAAAAATTTAATGCTGACACTTGGCTACATGGTGGCTGAACAGAAATTCAAACCCAGGTCTAACTCCTGAGCCAGAGAGAACCTTCTCTCTTCTTG
>NW_007728593.1:5155-6670 GCF_000696425.1 Galeopterus variegatus | reverse complement strand
CAAGGTAAATTCCATTATTACCCATCATTTTAAGTAAAGAACTTGTCCAAGGTCCCACACTCGTAAATAAGTAGCAAAGCCAGGATTAACTCTAGTTTAAAGACCTCCTTCAAAAAAATTTAATGCTGACACTCGGCTACATGGTGGCTGAACAGAAATTCAAACCCAGGTCTAACTCCTGAGCCAGAGAGAACCTTCTCTCTTCTTGCCAACATGCCAAGGATGGCCCTCAAACCTGCCGCAGTGCAGAGGGGTGCTAGGAAAGAGGGGAGCAACCAGTATTCTGGGGGCCCTGAGGCAGGGCCATTTAAGCTGCACCTTGAAGGAGAAAGTGTTTGCTGGACAAAGATCCTTCATACAATTTAGCACAGTATTTGTAAAAGAAACGAAAAATAAATAAGCCTATCCAAAGGAAGACTTTTAAAAAGATGATATAGTAACTACGAGCAAAGAAATTAAACTATTGAAGTGTTTCAGACTGAATCAGAAAAGTTTACATTTTTAATTAGAAAACACTCTTGATGAAGGAAAACAAGTTTTTATTCCCTTTAATATTGACCATACATTAAAAGAAATTAACAAGGAATAGAAATGTTAAATTTGCCATTTGTAACATTAAGCTCAATTAATTCTGCCTTCCAACATTCACTTTCTCAAACTAAGCGTTGCAGGCTGGGTGGTTAGCAAACCTTCAGGGACCTTTGTAAGATTCTCCTCCAGCTCCTGCAACAGCATTTAGAAATCAAAATGAGCTGGGAGACTTAAGCTACGAACTAGAAGGAACAGGCGCGCACGTTGTAGTGGCGGGGCCAGGAGCCCGCGTGTAAGCTGCGGCTCAAACGCTGTAGAGCTGGAATTTTTTTCCTGGCAAACTGATTTATGACCACAGGAAGGGCAGCTGCAGAACCGGTCAGACCGTGAGTACAATTAGCAAACATAAGCCCAAGAAGAAGCACCAGGAAGGGATGGGAATGGCAAGGGGGTCGTTGCTTCTTCCCGGATTCAGTGAGACCCAGCAAGTCTTAATTTCTTGCAGCAGCCGGGGGTGGATGGACTCCGCTGCCCGAAACGTGCGCGCCCAGGGAGTCGGCACAGCATTTGGGCAGCCCGACAAGGTGCCTCCACGCCCCCTTGCGGACCCAAATGATGACTGACGACGATGTGCCAATTAAGTGATAGGTACGGGCTTCCAGAAATGTTCTCTCAGTTTAGCCCCCACAAGCCTTCAGAGGCGCGGTGATCAGTCCCATTTTACAGATGGAGCAAACGGAGGCTCAGAGGAGTGAAGTAAGACTTGTCAGCAAAAAAGTAAAACCTAAGCGAAGGCGATCACTGGGCTTGCTCCTTTTATCTAGGACTAGAGGGGTTGGGGTCGGCTTGGGGACCCCACACCGTCCCCTCTTGCTCTCTGGGGGAACCAGGCGCAGGCTGTCAGCTGGGAAGCCTGGCAGCACCCAGGTACCTGGAAAGAGGGGGCCCGCGGCGGGTGGCAGTGAGTCTGCGGGGCTGCAGCAG
>NW_007728593.1:0-4062 GCF_000696425.1 Galeopterus variegatus | reverse complement strand
GTCCGGGCGCCCGGTGCGGGTCGCAAGCAACGAGCCACGGCACGCGTGCGCGCAGGGCTGCATTGGGCACGGGCTGGCAGTGCCACCGCGAGCCCACCCGCTCTGCCCCTTGCCTTACCGTAGCTGCTCGCCGGTGACCAGGACCTCAGCCATGCGCTCCAGTTCCCTTTGCTGCGCCCCGCCACTCCCGCCGGTGCTGCTGTCGCTGCCAGCGCTGCCGCCCTCCTCCATGGTCCGGGCCGCGACGCTCTCACTGCCTCGCTGTCCGCCGCGGGTTCGGGCGTTCAGATCGGTCTGCCCTCACTGAGGTCTCTCCCGCCATCTTTGTTCGGGGCAGCCCCGTTGCTCAGACGCGATTGGCTGGACAGGAACCCCTGTGGGTAGGCTGAGGTGCTAAGCGAGTCCGGAGCTCCAGCTTGGGGGCGTGGTCTGATCCCCACGTGGTCGGGGGGCGGGGCCGAGGGAGGAAAATATAAACATCTGGGCTGGGCGCCGCTGCCGAGCTGTGTGTACTGGTGGAGGGTGGATTCCTTGATATCTGTTTTCTTTAAGCACGAAGCTTATTCCTTGGAATGCCAAGGACAGGCCAGGAGGTTACTAGATAAGCGTGAAGGCGTTCTTATTATGCTTTCAATACCTCAAATTACCAGAGAGTAAAAATAATAACAATATAGCCAAATAGTGAACAATGAAGGGTATACATGTCACTGCAAGGCATTGAGAAATTAAGCGTTCACCCCACCCCAACCCCGCTCACGAAAGGCGGCTTAGTTACCTGACGGTGTAATCTTTAAAGAATGGTGGCCTGGGAATCAGACCTGGGATCGATCCAGCTCCACTTCTGTTATCTCCGACCTAAACGTGCTTAATATTCTCTTACNATACATGTCACTGCAAGGCATTGAGAAATTAAGCGTTCACCCCACCCCAACCCCGCTCACGGAAGGCGGCTTGGTTACCTGACGGTGTAATCTTTAAAGAATGCTGGCCTGGGAATCAGACCTGGGATCGATCCAGCTCCACTTCTGTTATCTCCGACCTAAACGTGCTTAATATTCTCTTAGAAAATAAGAATTGTGGCTACCTGCTGCATTAAAGAATCTTCAGGTATGTTGTTAACCTTGTTTAATTATTACAACAAATCATAAAATCGGTATTGTCTTCGTTTTGCATCAGGAAGCAGGTTCAGAGGTGAGGTAATTTGGCAAGCAGGTAATAAGAGCAAGTAGTAGAAGTTTACAGAATAAAAGTGCAAATGAGAGGTATTGAAAACCAACTTCTTTTCTATGTATATTTTGTACCAATTCTGCTATTCAAGAGTATTTATACCCTCTATCCTGCAGGCTTATTGTATTTTATTCTTCTCTTTTGTCGTTGTTGTTTTTGTTTTAAAGCAGATCACTAGTCTTTTCCAACATTCTGCAAGACTACTCCTCAACATTAACTTAAAATTTACAAGTATTTGTTGAGCATTTCTTAGTGTTTTCAATGGTGCTAAGCACCTTGCTTATCTTATTTAGTGTATCCTCACATAAACCCTGAGAGTTAGGTATTATTATTTTCAATTTACAAATAAGAAAGCTTAAGCTTAGAAAGGTGAGTTAATTTGCCTACATTTCTCACTTAGAGAGTTAGGCAGCCCGTGAGCCCTAGTTCTGCAGATTCTCAAGGCCATGTTCAGCCACATTCTAGCAGAGAATAGTTGTCCATCTCCCTACTGTCTCTTTGCCAAAAGAAATTATCGAAGTTTCTGAACTTTTAAAATAGAAAATGTGGAAGTGTAGACCAAGGGACACACAGTGAATGTGACTCTAACAGCTTCATTCTGCATAAAGTATAAATCATTTAACAGAAGTAGAAGTCACAGAGTTAGTAAGATTAACAGCTGTCTGTTGCTCATGTTTTAATCCTATAGTTATTATATAGACTATCAAGACTTACCATGGACTTCTCACACAAACATGCGATTTCTATCCTGATTCTGTCATTTACTAACTTTGCAACCTTATAAGCAGATCACTAGTCTTTTCCAACATTCTGCAAGACTACTCCTCAACATTAACTTAAAATTTACAAGTATTTGTTGAGCATTTCTTAGTGTTTTCAATGGTGCTAAGCACCTTGCTTATCTTATTTAGTGTATCCTCACATAAACCCTGAGAGTTAGGTATTATTATTTTCAATTTACAAATAAGAAAGCTTAAGCTTAGAAAGGTGAGTTAATTTGCCTACATTTCTCACTTAGAGAGTTAGGCAGCCCGTGAGCCCTAGTTCTGCAGATTCTCAAGGCCATGTTCAGCCACATTCTAGCAGAGAATAGTTGTCCATCTCCCTACTGTCTCTTTGCCAAAAGAAATTATCGAAGTTTCTGAACTTTTAAAATAGAAAATGTGGAAGTGTAGACCAAGGGACACACAGTGAATGTGACTCTAACAGCTTCATTCTGCATAAAGTATAAATCATTTAACAGAAGTAGAAGTCACAGAGTTAGTAAGATTAACAGCTGTCTGTTGCTCATGTTTTAATCCTATAGTTATTAAATAGACTATCAAGACTTACCATGGACTTCTCACACAAACATGCGATTTCTATCCTGATTCTGTCATTTACTAACTTTGCAACCTTATGCTAGTTACTTAACTTCTCTGGGCCTCAATTTCCTATCGATAAAATAGGAATAGTAATTCCTACCTTATAGTGGTGTTGTGTGGTTTAAATGGTATATAACATTATGTAAAGTTTCTAAGATCCATTTTAGTAACAACAATTTTTAAGTTTATGATAAAAAAAAAAAGACATCTTAACATAAGGGGAAAAAATTCAAGTCAGGGAAAAAAAAATACCTGACACTAATTCTTCACTGGGAATGAGAGAGCATGATTTGTTTATCTTGCTCAATGAGAAGGGGTGTGTGTGTTTGTGCTATATGAACAGAAATGGTAACTGGCTTGCTGTTATTGTTTTAATCTTTCTTTTCTCATATGAGACACACCATGCTCCACTGAGTAAAAAGACAGACTCTTTTTCCTAATTTAAGGAAAGATTAGTGAGTCAACTCTTAAGGACATGTCAGCACCAAAGCTCATGACCTTGAGCCCTGGAGCATCTGGTCCCAGAATAAGCTGTGATCTACAGATGATGATAGAAGAGAGAAGGTCACTGAAATGACAGTTAATTCAGCATGATTTTAGGAGGGCTGAGAATTCCGACAAATCTTGGTTTGATTCCTGGCTCCGAATCTTCTGTCTTTTTTTTGTAAAAAGATCTTATCACCAATCCCATTGGTTATTGGGAGGATTAAATAAAATTTAATCGATCACTTGTTATAGGTGGAAACTATTAAATGGGAGCCTTCACTTCCAGCTCTCCTCACGCACCTCTGTCGTGCCTTCTGGATCTTTTGATGTTTTGGGGCCAGTGTTTTTCAGAGTTTTGGTGGGAAAGGACCAGGAGTGTGCATGTGTGTGTGTGTGCGTGTGCGTGTGTGTTTTCAATCCACTAAAGCCTAATACTATGATGAAATTCAATAAAAATGAAATAAAAAGACACACCAGACACAAGTTCAAATTTTTTTATTATTGCAGTTGATAGAAAATTACTGCTGGATTGTTATAAATGGTTCTAAATGATGTATCTCAATGCCCGCATGTCTTATTGTTTCTTGTCATGGGTAATGGCCACCAGCTGGCAGACCACACTTTGGGTAGTACTGGTGTAATAAAATCTTCCTAACAGTGAGTGACAATGCAAGATGAACTTGAATCAATAAAATGTGTGAAAGATTATTGTCAACTATGAAGCTTAATAACATGTTATCTCTCATTATTATTGTTATTGCCTCTTAATACACACCTGCATTATTCCTGCCTGATCTTAAAGACTAACTTAAATGCCACCTTCTCTTATTTTCCTGGACTTTCCTAGGTAGTTCATTGCTCTTTCCTATGAATTCTCATGGAATCAGATGATTTACCTTATTCTTAACCATTGACATGAGTCCTGATTCTTTTTTTTTTTTTTTTCCTTTTTGTCTTTTTTACTGACCGGTAACGGGATCGCAAC
>NW_007728592.1:297100-299700 GCF_000696425.1 Galeopterus variegatus | reverse complement strand
AGTGTCCAGGATGTCATTGAGGCTTAGATACTATTCTTTTGAATGCTGAGCCCATAGTTGTTATTACATACTAGGAGGGCAACATCTCAGAAGTCAGAGATTATGGGTGTCACCAGTCTAAGGAAGTATAATAATAAAAATAACCACTTGTTGAATGCTGGAAGTAATCACTATGGTAAATATGTTGTGCAAATTATCCCATGCAATTCTCAACTCAATCTTACACATAGGAATTACATCTCCAGTTACTGTGGATAAGAAACTAAGGTTCAAAAGTCTTTTTAAAAAGCACACCATTAGTAAGGGACAGAATCAGATTTCAAACTCAGGTCTCTCTGGGTCTGATGTTTCTCTAAGCCTGGGCTGGCTGCCCTGTTCATGGGCTTCCCAGGCCTGTGTGCTTCCCTCCATCACAGCAACCACCCCATTGGTTTGCCAACCTACCTCCTCCATTAGACTACAGACAGCCCCAAAACAGGGACGATGACCCATCCACACACCCCCATCCCACACCCAGAACCTGGTAGAGTTTGTGGACAATGGCCATACTGGTACATGTTTATTGAAAGAATGAAAGTCTTCATCCTTGTTTTAGTCCATTTGTGCTGTTATAACAGAAATATCTGAAACTGGGTAATTTATAAAGAACAGAGGTTTATTTGGTTTATGATTCTGGGACAGCTGAATCTGGCACGGGCCTCAGGCAGCTTCTACTCATGGCGGAAAGTGGCAGGCAGCTGGGGGGTATAAGCAGATCACATGGTGAGAGGAAGCAAGAGAGAGAGAGAGAGAGGGGAGGGGAGGGGCAGGGTCTTTTAAGCAACCAACTCTCATGGGAACTAATAGAGCGATATCTCACTCAGGACCCCCATGACTCAAACANAGGAGGGAGGGAGGTTTTGGTGATGGGACATAATAACTAACTACATTGTATATTGACAAAAAAAAAAAAAAGTGTCTGCAGAATTGGCCCTCACCAATGGGAGATCGAAACGGGTGGATAAATATTTCAATTTGCTCACCTCACTGGTGGGACTATTCTGGGATATGCCCTACAGTCCCCCAGAGGGGCCACAGTAGGATTGCCCACAGTGGTAATTTGCTCATAAATACATCCTTAGCTATCTCTTTTCCTTTCCTACCTTATTCCCTCACTTCCTCTCCAGGCTTCCTGAGATCACCTCCCACAGAAGCCATTTAGACCCAAATCCTTGTCATCTTTTGCACAAACAAAACAAAGATAATATCAAGGGAATATTTCATTCGCAGTCCCATCTGCTCACATCAGCTGACCCCCACTCCGCAGCTCCTGCATCTTGCTTTGACTGATTCTGAACGTGACCCAAGTTCTCAAACTCATACCAACCGCATGCCTTCATGGTTCTCTCAGAACCATCTCCTCTCCCCAAATCCTACATTCCCTAACTTAGGTTATCTCTGTGGCATCTTTTTTCACTTAGTCTTAAATTTTCTAAGTCTCCCCCTGGATAGATATAGTTTTCCAGCATGTTCTACTCCCAGAAGCTCACTGGTTTCTCCTGCCTGATGTCTCTTCCTATGAGCTCTTCCTCAGTGTTTAATGATGTCAGCGGTACTAATCTATGTCAACCCCATACTAAGGACACATGGAAGACACTGTCACCTACCTACCTAATAGCTACCACCAGCACCATTATCTCTTGCTCTCCTCCTGCTGTAGAAACTGAAGGAAGGCAGGTATTTACTTACATCCCCAGCCTCCCATATAGCTAAGGGTTCCATGAAGCCCAGTTCTTACCAATAGATGTAAAGGGATTTTTGAGATTGCTTTTTCCCCCTGAGAAAAGAAATGGAAATGACAAGTGACCTGTCACACACACTTGCAGGTACTTTCCTGCCTTGTTCTCTTGCAACTCTTATGAGTTGCATAAGGAAGAGATTTCTTGGGCTGCAGAAGAAATCTTGTAAGCATGGGAAATATGATAAGCCAAGAGAATTGCAGAGATGCCAACTCAACACCTTAACATCGTAGAACCAAGGAATAAACACTAGGACTGCCTCCCTCCAGGCTTCTTTAAACAAGTGTTCTTTGGGTTAAGTCATTGTTGGTTGAGTTTTATTTTACTTGCAGACAAAATCATTCCCAATTGACACAGTGCAAAACATAGACATGTAAGATTCTCCCTCAAGCAGCAACTATTTATTGACCACCCACTCTTTGCAAAGCATAGTGGGAATATAGAACAGGTATGAAGCAAAGTCCTTTCACAGGGTTAAAGGAAAGAGAAATGTGATAAAGAGGCTACCAAGTTGGGGGGGACCAGCTGAATGTGTGAGCAGGGCTGCTGCAGGAGATCTTGGGGGGAGAAACTACAGTGAACCTTGGTGGGGGAGAGAGACTTCCTGAGACAGCTTTATGGCCACATAAGATTTAAGTAGATGTAGAAGACTGGGAAGGGAATTCCAAGTAAAGGAAGTCATGTGAGCCATGATGCTTGGCATAACTTTACAAAACATGTTGGTAAAAGAAAATCAACCACTGTGGCTGCAAAAAGAGGTTAGTGTCCAGGATGTCATTGAGGCTTAGATACTATTCTTTTGAATGCTGAGCCCATAGTTGT
>NW_007728592.1:266133-295948 GCF_000696425.1 Galeopterus variegatus | reverse complement strand
GAGAGAGAGAGAGAGAGAGAGAGGGGAGGGGAGGGGCAGGGTCTTTTAAGCAACCAACTCTCATGGGAACTAATAGAGCGATATCTCACTCAGGACCCCCATGACTCAAACAGCTTCCAACACTGCCACATTGCAGATCAGATTTCTGCATGAGTTTTGGTGGGGACAATCCAAACTCTATCATTATGCCCCTGGTCCTCCAAGACTCATGTCACTCTCATATACAAAATGCAACCATTCCATCCCAACAGCCCCAAAAGTCTTAGCTTGCTCCAGCATCAACTTAAAAGTCCAAAGTCCAAAATCTCATCTGAGACCAAAGGCAAAACTCCTTCCAGCTGTGAACCTGTAAATATCAGAACCAAATTTATCTACTTTCAAGATACAATGGTGAAACAGACATTAGGTATACGTTCCCACTCCAAACGGGAGGAATAGACTAGAAGAAAGGCCTTAAACAAGTCCAAGACCTAGAGGGGCAGACATTAAGTCTTAAAGCTCCAAAATAATCTTCTTTGACTCCAAGTCCTGCATCCTGGGCACAATTAGGTATCTGGGCCCCCAAAGCATCAGGCAGCCTCACTCCCACAGCTCTGCCAGGCACAGCCCATTGGGCTGCACTGGTGGCTGTGGCTTTTCCAGACCAGTGTTGTATGTTGACAGTGGCCCTACAGTTCTGGGGTCCTGGCAGCAGCCCCGCTGCCTTGGCTATACAAGACCTTTCCCTGGTGGGGACTCTCTGTGGGGACTCCAAGCCCACATTCCTGCTCAGCATTGCTCTAGTAGATGGCCCCTATGGCGTCTCTGCCCCTGTGGCAGGTCTCTGCCTGGGCTCCCAGGCTTTTTCAACCCTCAACTGTTGGACTGACTGATAAATTAAGATGATCTCTTTAGGTTTAAGGCATACCATGCTGGCAGAGGGGTGTGTAAAACTGTGGGATGGGTGGCTGGCTTTGGCCAACTCAGCTGAGAAAGCTCCTTCATCACTACCTGACCTCTATTCTCATCACCTACTTTAGTCCAAGATTGAAAATTAGTTAGGAAATAAATATTTTACACAAGGAGCAGGCAGGAACACTGGTCAACACAAGCAGACTCATCCCAGAGCACTGTGTGCTGCTGCAAAATCCACAAGGGAACAACCAACGGGATGAAAGGACAAAAGGAAGCCCAAGAGAATCAGTGGGGCAATGGCTATTATCAAAGAGCTGCACTTCATCACCAGAGGCCAGCCTTAAAGAGTTTAAATTGCAGCCAAGTGGACTGAAGTCAGAGGAAAGGAAAATATTTTAGCCACAATACTCACTCAACAGAAACTCATACCATCCAGATTGGTATTGAACACTTCTCTGTCCCTGACAACAAGGATGCAAAGTCAGAGAAGGCATGCCCCTGCCCTCCCTGTGGCCAGTCTCATCAGGCTGACCACCGAAACATCAGCCAAGATCCAGGAGGAGGGTTAATTTATAGAGATTCCAAGAAGGAGCATCTCACTTATATTTGGCTACCAAACTTTACCGAGCACTTCCTCTATACCAAGGACTGGGCTAGACACATGGGTACAAAGAAAAATGAGTTACAGATCCTGCCATCTAAAGCCTCCTAATGGAGAAGGCTGATACACAAACTGCTATTTCCATATAATGTGGATAATGTGGCACCTGTGTACTGGATGCCGTGGTGACAGTAGAGAGACTCACTCAGCCCAGTGCAGTCTAATAGAAAACAGCTACATATGAATTTTAAACATTTTAGGAAGGTTAAAAGAAATGGGTAAAATTAATTTTAGTAATATTATTTCTAACCCAATATCTAAAAGATTATCATTTCAACATGGACTCAATACTTGTAAAAATTTACAGTGCATCAGTTTTTAAATTTAAACTAAAAGTAAATGCAATTTAAAATTCAGTTCCTCTGTTGCACAAGCCACATTTCAAATACTCCATAATCACATGTGACTAGTGGCTATCACATAGGACAGAGTGGACCTGGAGGAAATGACACCTGAGTTGAGTTTTGATGAATGACTGAGAGTTATTCATGCAGTGAAAAGTGGGTATGCATTGCAGGCAGGAGGATCAGTGTGTGTGGAGACAGAGGTTCAGGGTGATTAGAGCAAAGAATGTGGCAGAAAAAAAGGCCAGGGATACAGGCAAAAGTAAGATCAGCTAAATAGTGCTTTGTATGCTGCGATAAGGAGTTAGAATTTATTCTAGGGTAGTTTGGGGGAGGAGTATTAGTTTCCAGGGCTGCCATAATAAATTACCACAAACTTGGTGGCTTAAAACAGTAGAAATTCACTCATGGTTTTGGAGGCCAGAAGTCTAAAATCAAGATGTTTGCAAGACCACTCTTCCTCCAAAAGTGCTAGGAGAGACTCTTTCCTTACCTCTTCCAGCTTCTGGTGGCTTCTGGTTCTCCTTTACTTGTGACAGCATCACTCCAATCTCTGTCTTTGTCTTCACATGTCCTGTGTCTCTGTGTGTCATCTCCCCTTCTCTCTTCTTATAAGGACACTGGAAATTGGAGTTAGGGCCATGATCATCTCATCACAAGACCAGTAACTTAATTACATCTGCAAAGATCCTATTTGCAAGTGATGTCACCATCACAGGTATCAGGGATTAGAAGCTGTACATATCTTGGAGTGCGGGCACAGCTCAACCTACTACCTGAGGGTTATCAGCAAGAGAGAGAAGCAATCAGACTAGTTTCATAGATATCTGCAAATAATGAATTAGTTTTATTAGGCCTATAACATGAGCCTGGTACTATGGCAAACATTTTACATGAAATTTTAGCTTCAGTCTTTACTTAAAAAAAAGTACCTGTGAGGTATATACTCAGATGCACAGAAAGGTAAGTTACTTGCCCAATACCAGACAGCTGGAAAATACCAGAGGGAATCTTTGGACTAGGCCCTCCCGAGTACAAAACTCATGCTCTGGACCATTTGGCTCAATGCCACTTCTGTCTGTTTCCTCCCCACTACCCAGTCCATGGGGGATCTGCCACCTCCAAACACTCATATATATTATGGATTGACTGTTATTTAGCAAACACCTTTCAGAGGCACCAGGCAAGAAGGAAATACAAAGGCAGATGAGAAGTCCTGGCCCTCAGGATGCTCACTTAGTGTCCAGTGGGGAAAACAAACTATATATAAATCTCCTGCACATAATGTCATTCTATGACTTTCAGACACACTCAATATTAGAGAGCCTTTGCAGAAGAAATCATTGGTGCTCAGAAACACACATCCATTTTGATATTATCTCAAATAATACCTAATAACTTGTCAACAGGGATAAAAAATAATCGAGCAATGCCAATCAGAATAGAAGTGATCTCTTCTTGAGCTGCTGATTCGGGGTGGTCTTCTCCAGTTTTACCTTCATAAGATTGAGGTCATCTTCTCCAGTTTTGCCTATTTGAGCCATGATTGGTTCACACAGCGTCGACATTCCAACAGGAGATAAGGCGTTAATCAGTTCCTCTTTGATGTCCAAGATTCTAAGTAACTTTGAGAATAGGCAACCTAGAGTTCCACAGAGACCAGACACCAAGGACCCCATAGCAAAGCTACTCTTAAAGAGTGAATGAAGAGACCGCAAAACACTCTCTAAAGATGTAGATCCTTGGGAGGTAGTTTGGCATATGGGATAGAGCCCAGTCTTTGGAATTAACTCTACTGAGGTCAAATCCTATCTCTACCCTATGTTAATGATATGAGTTTAGACCAACAGCTTAACCTTCAGCACGTATTCAACAAAAATGTATTAATGATCCACTATACACCAGATGTTCTTTTAGGAGACATTGGGATACTTGTAAATAAAATGGGAAGAAAAAAAAAAACACACTCTACACTCGTGTAGCTTACATTTGGGAGGAGGGAAGGGGGAAGAAGGAATAAACAATCAATTATATATTATGTTAGAAGGTGATGAGTGCTCTGGAGAAAAGGAAAAGTGCTCAGGTGAGAAGGATCCAGAGTTTTGATGTAAAATATGGTTGTCAGAGTGAGCTTTATTGAGGAGGTGACATTTGTGCAAAGATCTGAAGAAGGTGAGGGTGTGAGCCATGCAGTTATCTAGGGAAACAGCATTCTATGCAGAAGGAAGTACAAAACCTTAAGGTGCATTTCTGACAGCAAGGAGGCTGATGCAGCTAAAGCAGAGTGAGAATGAAAAGAGAAAAAGACATTAGATAAGTTAATAGGAGCCATATCATGCAGGGCCTTGTAAGCCATCATAAGGACAACGGAGAACCCCTGCAAGGTCTTGTGTGAAGGAGGGACATGATATGACTTATGCCGAATAGGTTCATCTGGCTAGTGAGTTGAGAACTGACTGTAGAAAGGAAAGAGTAAAAAACAGGGAAATAAGGTGAACTCTACTTTAGTAATCCAGTGAGAAAGGACGGTGGCTAAGACCACGGTGAAGGCACTGGAGACGGTGAAAAACAACCCAATCCTGGGTATATTTTGAGGGTATAACAACCTGATTTCCTGACAAATTTAACAATGGGTAAGAGAGAGGATTTAAGGATCATGCCAAGATTTTTTGGACTGAACAACAGGAGGATGGAGTTGTCCTCTAGTGAGATGGGAAAGACTGAGCAGAGCAGATTTGGAAGGGGAGGTAGGAATCCAGTTTGGGACAGGTTAAGTTTGGCACATCTACTAGACAAATGGAGATTCCCAGTAGGCTGGAGTTCAAGACACAGGTATGCAGTGGAGACAGAAATTCAGTAGACATTGTCATATACATGGTATTATGAATCATGAGGCTGGATAAGACCACCAAGGTAGTGAGTGTATGGAAGGAAAGAAAGCAAAAAAGGATCAAGCCGTGAGACATTCTAATCACAATAGGTCTGAGAGAAGAGGCAGTAATCAGCAAAGGAGACTGAGTCGGAGCAATCTATGAGAGAGGAGAAAAAGTAGCTTGCCTCCTTGGATCCAGGTGAAGAAAGTGGACCCAAGAGGGCAGGATCGACAATCTAATGCTGCTGACAGGTCAGTGAGGTGAGGGCTGAGAATTGATCTTTGGGTTTAACAACACAGAAGTTACTGTAACTGACAAGAAGTAGAATTGGGTTTAAGGGAGAATGCGAGAAGTGATCCTGGAAATGAGAAATCTTGATTTGCTGTTCAGGGAAACAGAAATTGAGTGATTGCTGGAAAAAACAGTGGGATTAAGATAGAAGAAATAAAGCATGCTTTTATATCGAAGGAAATGACCCAGTCAAGAAGAGGTATGTAATAATGATGTAGGAGAGAGATAGGAATTGTTATAGTGATATCCTTGTCTGCAGTAAAGGGAACAGAACCTAGTCCACAAGTAAAAGAATTTGTTTTAGAAAGGAACATGAATACATGATCAGTAGTAATAGTTTAAGGTGGATTATATGGAAAGATGCTGGTAGGAGATAAATAGGATTGTGATTGTTTGTGTTTCAGTTTCCTCATCTGTAAAATGGCAATATTAGTAGGGCTATTGGGAGGCTTAAACGAAATAACTTGCTAAGTGCTTAGAATGAGTCACACAGTAGGTGCTCGATAAGTGAGCATGAGTATGTGTGAATCAGTCAGGATTCAGTCAGGAAAACTGAGGCCCTTCACCCTATGAGAGAGTTCACGTGTGGGGTGTAGATGCTTACCCAGTCTCTGGAACAGCTCAGAGCCTGAGGGTCAGGAAAGTACCACAATGACTCAGCCTGGGCACTAAAGTGGTGAAAGCTGCTTCAGACCTCACATGTGACCATCTACTGTGGCTGCACCTGCTTCAGAAGAATACCAGCCTCTCTTCTTCTGCTTTGCAAATCTGTGCCCCTTGCTAGCAGACCAGGAAGAAGAGCCTGAAAATGTTGTTCTTAAGTGCTCCATGGTGCAGCAGAGATTGCAGAAGGAGGCAGAGGTGATGCTGAGATGGCATCAGACCCCCAAGCACAGTATTTACAGCCATGTGTACAATGAATGCACCATTCGGGGCTCTGCTCCATGTAGAGCACGGGGAGAAAGTGTCTCAGCTTCTCAAATAGTAAGCATGCCTCCAACCTCTAACTTGGAGCTGACATACATTTAAAAACTTTTAAACTACTCAGCTAGGAACTTCTCTCAGCTTAGCCCTATTAGTAATAAGTCCAGTGTTATTCTCAGAATATGACACTTTGGCAATAGTTCAGACACAGCAAATATTTTTCTTTCCATACAGTGTTGAAAAAAGAACAAAGCTAGCAACAGACATTCATTATCATGAGCCCTGAATATCCACTTTGGATTCATCTTATTTTTACAAAAATTCTAGATGCAGAAGAATTACACTTTTTGTGTTCAGAAATTTTTCACCATTGTTTTAAATAAATACTTTGTTTCTATATTCCCTTCACCTGGTATCTCACCTGCAGGAGAATTTTCTGGTTTGAATGGTTCTTGTGTGTTGTGGACTTTTGACTAATAGTTACTGAGAAGTTACTATGTGGTATTCACTACCTTAGGTACTGTATTAGTCCATTTCTGTTGCTTATAACAAAATACCTGAAACTGGGTGATTTATAAGAAAATGAAATTTATTGCTTACAGTTTCAGAGGCTGGAAGTCCAAAGTCCAGGGAACACATGTGGTGAAACTTTCTTTGGTGGTGGCTTCAGTCACAGCAGACTACCACACTGTGAAAATGGCAGAGCAGAGAGAATGAGACAGACTCTCCTCTCCTTTTAAAGGCCTCGGAAACATGCTCCTGACCACCATTTTCAGTTCATTCACTAGGCATGGTCCTACAATCTAATCACCTATTCAAGGCCCCACCTTTCAGTTACCATAATAGGATTTCCCACCCTCAACAGTTAGAGTGGGAATTAAGCTTCTAATAGATGAAACTTGGGGGACACAATTCGATCAATCCACACCAGGTACTTTATATGCATTTTCTAACTTAAACTTCTCAGCCACCTTAAACAATAGGTATTGCTGTACCCATTTTTCTGATGAAGACACTGAGTCTCAGAAAGTTGAAATCATTATCCCAGGGAGCCACATTAATACGTGAAAGAGCTAGAACTCAAAACCATGTCTATTGAGCCCAAAAATCCTCAATTTTAACTAGTATACTATTCAGTCTTGATTTCAGTGCCAGGAGAAGTCTGCCTGCATATTTTCATCATAGAGAGATATATATTTTCCTTCTTTAACTTGATATCCAAAGCTTATGCACAAATTTGTGCACAATGTCATTAACTCCAGCTTTTCTTATATAGTTTCTAACTTCTCTTTTTATTTCTATGATCTCTTCCATGTATATACATATAATTTCTGTTGATAATTATAACATATCATTAAATAATTCCATAGAAGTATATATACATGTTTTCATTTCTCTCATCACTGATCTGTTTGAAATCATCATCATTTAGAACAATGAGAGCACATTAAGAGATTAAAAGGAAGAAGAGTTTCCTTTCATTTCAAGGCCAATTTAATATTTTACTTATAAATTATTAATTTTCTGATTATTATGCATATTATCCATATGCCTACCTAGAGTGTTCCCTTTTAAAAAGTATTTCAGGAAAAAATATGCACACAGGCAATTCTGTGATAAATAATGCACATTGATCATAAGTACCCATTCTGAACACCCGTTAGATATATTGATCTGATTTTAAAAGAGAATCTGCTGCTGATGGAGCAAAGTGATTCACTACTTGCAAGAATAATGAAAACAGATGCAAACTAAATGAGTCTCCAGGCATCCCAAGGACCCATGGAAAAGATTAAAGAATGAATGGTACAGTGAGAATCAGATTAAATCTGCTTATATTACTGAGTTGGTGACTTAAGAACCATTAGATGAACCATTCTAATCAGCTAGTTGTTAAGACATCCTGCAGGCCATCCATAGCAAGTATACCTACAGAAATTTTGTTCAAAGAGTGCTGGAGTATTTAAGAAATAGACTCCCAATGATTTCAGAAGTGATTATACTCACCATCCAAACACAGTTTCCTAACTGGATTCCAGCCTTGTATTATGACACAGTGTCCCTATAGTCAAGATTTGCATGGTTCCCCAAGACCTCTCCTAAAATTGGGGCAATGATTTGCTCTTGTCTTTCCCCTCTGATATGTTGAAGTCTATCTGTGAAGCTTAGCTCTCTGACATGTACCCTTAACAGCCTTCTATGACACAGCTGCCTTTGTAGGCTTCCAAGTAACACTTAACCTTCAATTCACCATCTCTGGGCTCCACCCTCTTGTTAATGTCTGTTAATTCTCCTGGGGCCCCCTGCTATCTCTGCATGCCAATGTTTGCTATTTGCCTGGGCAATAAACTATTCTTATTGTTCCCCTTTGGACATGGCACTTTGCCCCCAGCTGGAAACTTTGTTGTTAGAGCCCTGAGCTGGACCCTGTCCTCAAGCCCTGATTTTGCCTGAGGATCAGTTCTAACGACAGACCACACCCTCCTCTGTCTCCTGTGATTGGCCATGACCACAGATTCCTTAAATATGACTCTTAAGTGTTTTATAACTAAATATTTGCATTTTATATTAGGTATGCCTATGATGTATTTCTTCACCTTTTCATGCAAATCGTATTCAGGTTCTAGATGAATATTTAACTTTTTAAAGCACTGTACGGTTCTCCTGTGAGTCTTTTCACTCTAAATGGGAATGTGTCTTTCCTACTGACTGGAATATCCATCTGTACCCTGGTCTAATAGGCCATATTAGTCACAGTGTATAGATTTGAATTGACTCATCAAACCCTCCAGGGGTACCAAAGCATCCTCCCTCTGAGAACTATGGGGGCAATTCAAGTTTACTTGGGTCCTGTGCACTTGGAAATTGATTTTATTCTTTTTTCTTCATAAGACTCCCTTGTAAATATTTCTCTTGAACCGGATCCCAGTTAGATCCAAAGTCGCCCATTTCAAAGCAACTATATGTCCTTTCTAAAACGTGAACTTTGGTGTGTCTCTGTGTGATGCTTTACCAAAATTTTAAAGGAGGCAACATGCCAATTTAAAGCAAAATTAGGAAGGGGGAAAGCCCTAAGTATTTTGGAGATATTACACTGATCCCTCCTGTTTATTAATAATTACTTAATCTAGAATTGAGGTCATATATTTGCTTCCTCCACAAGAGACATCATACTTCAGCCTACCATGCAAAACTCAATCTGGGTGAAGCTATTTGCATCTGGCTTTTAACACTATCCTTCATGTTTTACAGCTTAGTTAGTGCTTTTAATGGCTTCACTCATTTCAGGCCGCCCCAGAGAGACTCCCTACCAGTATGAGTCCAGGGAATAATTTCTTTTTGAGGTCTGGGCCCCTAAACAAACCCCACTGTAAACAAGACTGTCATAATAGCTCCCATATTATCTCCCAGTTTAGTTGCAGCTATTGGCCTTAAATTTTAAAAACTGGATGATATAACTTGTTTTTGATGCAGGAGCTTGAATTTGGGCACAGGTGCTATGTTGGAAATGTCAAAATGAGACTAACTTTTAGCAATATGAGAAAGCATTATTGGGTTACTTGTGCATGAACAGAACTTGCCCCGAAAGACTGGCAGATTTTCATAAAAGCCATGAGTGCAATCAAGTTAGTGCCATTAAAAGGAGAGCCCATAGCTCACACTCTAAAGCACACACTTTGGGCAATGCCATTGCTGGTACACCTGCTGCAACCAGCTGGCAAAACCAAAGAGTGTCCCTTGATTGGGCAAAATCAACCCATTGCCTCAGACATCTGCAAGCTACCAAAGCACTACTATTTCTTAAGGTAAACTTTTCTAATGGAGCTACATTTTCTCATAATTGTAATAGCATATGCCAAAGACAACTCTCCTAAATCAGTGTTAAAACAGAGTAAGAGCCTTAATGGGTCACATCACGCCATGAGGCAACAGCGCTACTGTCTTGGGCATCATTCTGGTGGACATTTCTGCCTAAGGAGCTCTAAGCATACATTAACACTATAAAATCTAGCATAAACTCAAAGATTCACTGTGAAGGGTAGAAAATGGAGCTTTACTGCCTATGGGCTGGTTAATTGGAATATATAATTCCATAACAAAAATGTCAAGTCAAAGTGGTCTTTAGAATGGCAGTTCTTTCCTGGGAACCCAGACAGTGTGAAATTAATGCATAGCTCTCTTCTGCCTGAAGAAGTGGTCCTCTCTGATGGAGAATGTGGCTTTGGTGGAACACAGTGGAACAGTGAGGGGGGAAAGGGAACTGTCTGTAACCAATCTAGTCATCCACATCAATCCTGGAGATGAAAATGGTGATCTTTGTGAAAATCAGATCTCTCTAAACCCAGGGTCCTATTAAGTCAACTTTTCAAGTGACATTGTCCATCTCAATAAACACTAAGCATTCCAGATGGCACAACAGTCAGTGGAAAGGCTTATAAAAAATAACTCTTGGCCTCAGATGTTGCAGGTAGGATTTCTCAGGAAACAGAATACAAGATGAAGATTTGCATGCAGGAAGTTTGTTGAAGCATATTACTGGTATCAACATCTGCAAGGAAGTGAGGGAAGCAGAACAGGAGTAGAAGTTAAGCTGAAATGCAGTCCCAACAAAGGCTTCAGTGTATCCCATAGAGAGCTAAGGAGCTGGGATGACCCCTGGAAGTCATCTCAAATTGAGGCAAGGCAGCCAGGTCTTTGTAAAGCATATTGAACAGCCATTGGGTATGGACAAGTCTGCTCTCTTCAGCCAAGGGCAGTTACCAGAGAAGAAATCATTGAAAGCTGTCATCCACCAACACTTCCAATAGCTGGAGGAATAGGTACTCCATTACAAAAGGAGGAAGGGGAGGACCTAGGTGGCACACCACAGCATACCACAATATCCACTGCATCAAACAAGGGTGAAGAGCAATTTTTGTTTCTAAATTAAGTGAAGAGTCCAGTTATTTTTCTGTCACCCAGTCTGATCTCTAAACATTAAAGCAGCTATGAGATCCTAAAATAAGTCACTTATTTTACAACTGGACGATTAGAGTTTTGCTGTAATTGTGACTATTTTTTTTTCCTGGAGGAAAATTTCCTAAAATCATTTTCTAAGGAAAATGGAAGCAGACTTACGATCTAAGCAAAATAAAGTAGGTGCGAAATCAACAGTACTATAGGGCAGAGTTTACCCGGTTCTCCTCTTCATGTCCAGGATTTGCTTAGCAAGGTGTCCTCCTGCATATGTAAGGCAAGCTATTCTCTACAGCATCCTAAAATTACAGCCCCTGATACCTGTCCTGCTGAAGACCAGATAACCAGGAAAATTAACCACTAGCATTTGCTAAATGCTTATTATGTGCCTGTACTGCTAGGACTGCTTTACATGCATAATCCTCAAAACAACTAAATGAGGTAGGTACTGTTATTATTAGCCTAATACAGAAGAGAAAACTGATTTACAGTAAAGTTAAGTACTGCTCCAGGTCACACAGATAATAAATGCATGGTAGAGCCCAAGTTCCAAGTTATCGAACTCAAAGAACCTCTATAAATATACTGTATTGGATATTCTCCATTTGTCCCTACAGGCCCCCTCTCATGCCTCTCCACCTGCTCAGTGCCCCAGGAGACTGACCTCTATGGACTCCATCAACCAAGCTCTCTTGTCTTCTGGTTTTCAGTTCAGTTGACTGAAAGGAGTTACCAGCAAGAGAGCAGAGGTTAGGAAGAGAACAAGATTGAGGTGTTTCCTGCCTGGGGTCCTCCCTGCTGGGCCACAGGTTGGTGACGACCAAAAGTTCTTTCTACAGAGATGTCACTGGATTCCAATAACCACCTCTTCCTCTTGCCCCTGCAGATCACTGGTGCTGGCTCCAACAACAACCCCTCTCCATCCCTTGTTCATTTCCCTTAACTCTGCCCACAGCTTTGTAAATCAGCTCTTTATTAAGCTTACCTCAATCTTCCATTTATTTATAATTTTTCCACATGTTTCCTTCTGGGTCCCTGGTGAATTCAGGAATGTAGCTGGATTTCCTGTGCAGTGACATGAAGTCCATCAGAGAGGACATGGGTCTCATGGATAGTGTCTTATGCAATGCAAGAAACTGATAAGTTTCTCTGTTCCATTAAGGCAGGGTGATCTTACTGCATGTACAGCTCCTTTATCATTGCTGGCATCCATAGAGATGGAAGCAGGAGAAACAGACCACAGGAAGGCCAGTGGCCAACCTGGCAACTGGTGTTGGTTCAAATGTGAGATGTACTGTCCTAAAGAAAACTAGGCTGGGAGGATGACGGGTGTGGACAAGAAAGAGGGTTGAAAAGAAACGAGTACCTCAAAGGTCATATGGCTACAGAATAAGAATGTAGAGGGGTTGAATAAAAATGGGGAGAAGTTAACTTTACTTTTTATTTCTCATCTTCCTCTTGGGCATTCATTCCTGCTAATAGTGAAAAGTACTTGCTAGTGACGAGCTCCGGTCTCTTCTAGTTTAAAGCTAATTTCTTTCAGGTAGTTGACTTTTCTGGATTCCTTCCCCTGCCAGTTCTCATTCTCTTTTCCAGACATCAAGTAGAAGGTGATGCTCATGTAACATCATTGTGCAGGTGAGAATGGAGGAGAAGAGTCTGTGGTGGCCTCCAGGTGCTCATTATAGCTGCTACACAAATGTGTGGACTGTTGTCACTCCTGACCTGGGACTCAAGCAGTCAGGGTCCACTGGTCTGGCTGCAGGGGTTGCTAATGTCTGAGATCTGGATGCTCAGCAAGGGTGGTCTGCCTTGCAGCTATCCACTTCAGAGTTTCCTTACTCATTGCCTCAGAGGTTCCCCCGAGGAACTCTTCAACCCCATGTGGATCATAATAGTGTCTTGACCTGCATGCCAGTAGGGGCTACGGGGAACCAAGGGCACTATCACAGGCCCATTTTCCTGAGCATTTCCCTCTTCCATTTCGATTCACGACAGGTTTAGGGCCATATTGGCTAAGACACTAGCTGAATTTGTAGCTTCTGAGAAGCACAAAATCTTCTCAACTAGGCCAAATGCCAAGAGGTCAAAAAATTTGACACCTGTCCCGGGATTTTGCACCACTCCAAATTTATATGGGCAGTTTACTGTCTGTTGAATTCTTGTCCTTTCCAAGGTATGACCCACTAGGGGTAGAAGGTAACAAGGTAACATCAATTCTCACCCTTCTCAGTCTCTCCCCCTATTCCTACTCTCAGCACTAGAGTGATTTTCTATTGTTCTTCCCTATAATTGGGAAGTGCCCTTGTCCTCTTGTTATATCTCCTCTTTCTTTCCAAGTATTCTCCGGCCTCTTCTCCTTGCCAATGAGCATCAGCCTAGACAGAGTTTCTCAAACTTGGCACATTTTGTACCAAAAAATTCTTTGTTGTGGGTGGGGACAGGGGTGTCCTATGCATTGTGGTATATTTGGGGTACTTGGCAGCATCCTGGACTCTACCCACTAGATGCCAGTAGCAATTACCCTGCTTGTAACAGCCAAAAATGTCTCCAGGTACTTTCAAGTGTGCCCTGGAGGACAAAAATTTCCCCTAGCTGAAAACCATGGCCTAGAGTTAATGGAAAAAGAGCTACAAGGGGGTAAAAGCAAGAGTAGCAAAAGAAGGGAAGGAAAGAAGGGAGGGAGGAAGCAAAGGAAGAAGAGAGGGAAATAAATCGAGATATTTAAAAAAATATTATTCTGCTGTAGTTCTACTGCTGATGATTCATATTCCCCAATGAGGTGCACTTACTGTCACCCATTTTTTACTTCTTCCAAAAAAATGGACTGGATGTTCTCATGGAGAATCTGCTTCTCTATCAACTTCCCCTTTCTTCTTCTTTTTTTTTTTTTTCTTTTTTGACTGGTAAGGGGATCGCAACCCTTGGCTTGGGGTTGTCTGCACCACGCTCAGCCAGCGTGCACACTGGCCACCCCTATATAGGATCCGAACCTGTGGCCTTGGCGCTACGAGCGCCACACTCTCCCGAGTGAGCCACAGGGCCGGCCCAACTTCCCCTTTCTTATCCCCACACTCTATCCAGAAAAGTCACTGCCATTTTCTAAACCACATTGCCTTGCCTGTAAATCAAGGGGGTTGGACAAGATCATCTCTAAGCTTTCTCCCAACTCTGCTAATGTGTAACTCCAAAGCAACACTTTCCTTGTTCAAAAATGATACCCAGATGGTCATTTCTCCCCTTGTGTCTGTGTAAGCTTTAGAACCCAGGCACATAAGATTAAAATGACTTTCTTATTTTTCTTTTTTTTGTCCTTTTTGAGACCAGCCACACGGCGCTCAGCCAGTGAGTGCACCAGCCATCCCTATATAGGATCCGAACCCGTGGCGGCCACACTCTCCCGAGTGCGCCACGAGCTCAGCCCTAAAATGACTTTCTTATACACACAGTCTTTATCATTTCATTTTATTTTCACACCCTGTTCTGTCTAGCATTTGTTTGTTTTGTTGTGTTTTTTCTTTTTGTTTTGCCTTTTCTCAAAGATTCCAGGACTTGTGTATAGAAAAAACACATCTTTTTTTGTCCTGAAAAAATGGAGCCCTGTCTTCCATTGAAGGGTAAAGCAGTGCCAAGAGATCAGAATGGTTTATGCCTGATGATGACTATTTGGACCATGTTCAAGGGCCAATGGCAGATATCCTTCATTAGCACCATGACATTTCCATTATTACTGGTATCAGGAAGGAGTGTTGCAAGTATTTGGGGGCTTATGTTTCAACATTTGTCAGATGCAATTACCCAGAGTTTTTAGCTCTGCAGGTGATTGGAATGCTATCTTCCACTTCTCATATACCCAATCAGTAGAAAGGAAGCAGAAGAGTAGTTTATAAAATAGATGCAGTAATAACAACATCGGGTTTAAATTAAAGTGACATGAATGAGTTTGTAATACTTTGAACCATACAACCCTAAGAGAGCTAAAAGGTCTATTAGAGCTAATGAGGCTGGTAGATGTGGTGTTCCAATGAGAATGAATGAGGCGATGTATATGTGAATCACAAACTAGAATGAAATCCAAATACACAAATAAAATGTTGGCTTAAAGCACTGCGTATCTCTGGATGAGGCACAGAGCATTAAGTGCTCAATCTTGCTCTTTGAAGGACTAAAGCTAACAGCTCAAGAGGGAGGAAAAAACAGATGAGGGTCCCCTGAACTTGGTCCCAGACACCTGCCACTCTGAAAACTGGCCAAGACACCTTCTAATGATCACTTTCAGATGCAAGATTCAGGTACATCACTTGCAACAGAACTCCTGTTTCTGCTGTGTCCTGGGATTAGAAATTTCAGCTAGATTTTCAGTTCTGTGGCTGCTTTAAAAGAAGTTACAAGTCAGGAACTGTTTGGGACATCAAAATATACTTTGAACACAGGGTTTTCCTGGGAGTCCATTCTGCATGCTATAGGGATAAGGACTTGCTGGAGGAGAGTGCTGCTGCTACTGGCCAACAGCATCCAGAATCATCCTTTTCTTCTTACTCAGGATCATGATTGGCCTCACCATAAGATAAATCAGTACAAATAAATCTCTTAGGGACTCCAGGGAATCCATAGGGTCACAGGCCATGTTGATAAGAGGGCAAAATATATAAGCGAAAAACAAAGACAAGCAAGAAATTGTCTAAATGTAGTCAAATTAAAAAAAAAACTCCATTTGGGCTGGCCCGGTGGCACACTGCGCTAGTGCGCCGCTTGGGAAGCGTGGCGGCGCTCCCGCCGAGGGTTTGGATCCCACATACAGACCGGTTCCCGCTCACTGGCTGAGCACGGGTTTGGATCCTATATAGGACTGGCCCATGCGCTCGCTGGCTGAGCACAGTGTGGGCGACACCACACCAAGGGTTGTGATTCCCCTTACCGGTCACAAAAAAAAAAAAAAAGACAAAAACAAACAACAACAACAAAAAAAACTCCATTAAGTAAATTCGAGTGTCAAAGTATATTAGTCTTTTTTCCATTGCTTATAAGAGAATACCTGAAACTGGGTAATTTATGAAGAAATGAAATTTATTTCTTACAGTTCTAGAGGCTGGCAAGTCCCAGGTCTAGGGGGCACATAGAGTGAGGGTCTTATTCTTGATGGGGGCTCTGTACAGAGCCCCATGGCAAAACACGGCAAGAATGGCCAGAGCATTTTCATGTGCTCACCTTACAAAGCCACCAGTCTACACCCATGATAACCCATTAAACCACTAATCCATTACTCCATAAATTGATTAATCTATACATGACAGCATAGTCCTCATGATCCAATCACCTCTTAAAGGCCCCACATTTCAATATTGCCACATTGGGAATGAGGTTCTCAATATGAGACTTGGAGGGGACAAACATTCAGAACATGGCATAAAGGTCACATACTGATAGCCCCATAAGGTAAACTTGGAGAACAGATGCAACCAAGTTAGTTTTGGTAAAGACAATGTTTTGGAAAAGACGATGCTTTGGAAAAGTTGAATT
This sequence comes from Galeopterus variegatus, assembly GCF_000696425.1. Classification (NCBI taxonomy): domain Eukaryota; kingdom Metazoa; phylum Chordata; class Mammalia; order Dermoptera; family Cynocephalidae; genus Galeopterus; species Galeopterus variegatus. Next base: position 279,485 of record NW_007728592.1, on the reverse strand, counting down.
TGAATGCCATTCCCTCCACCCATCTGTCTCACTTTTTCCTGACATTTACACTGACCCATGTCAATCTTTTTTGTCATTTGACTAGCTCCTGAAGGCAAGTGTGTTTGTAGGCCTGTGCTGGTCAAGTTTCTTAGTTGCACACAATAAAATCTGTGTGACAGGGTTTTTTTTTGCTGTTGTTGGTTATTTTTTTGAGGGGGAGGGCAGCTGGCCAGTATGGGAATCTGAACCCTTGACTTTGGTGTTGACAGCACCACACTCTACCAACTGAACTAACCAGCCAGCTTGTTGTGACAGGTTTGAGCAGAAAAAAAGCATTTGTTAGAGGATAACTGGTAGCTCATAGAATCTCTGGGAGGACCAGAAGGGGTTACCCAAGCAGGAACGATGCCAACCATAGAATGGGATTTTTCTACTGAAAACACCACTTGGTCTCCACTTAGCAGCAAGCATGGTCAGAACTAGAGACAGTAGACTCCAGCAGGCTTTTCTCCCAAAGTGACCCTTTCCACATTGCTCTGACCAGAAGTTTCACCCCCTCCTTCTGCCAATGCCTCACTTTGCTCCCTCCAATTCTTATTTTGTTTGGCAGAACCAGGATCTCATGCCTTCACCTAGCTGCAAGATTTCATTCAACAATGTGGATGAAAACAAATAAATTATAACACCTATTAAGTTATAAAATTATAAAAGGAAAATTTATGGTGTTAGTGTCTATCTCTTTCTTTAGATCTAATAATGTTTGCTTTGTAAATCTGGCTGCTCTGACATTAGGTGCAAAAGGAAAGTATCTCAACATAATTAAAGCAATATATGATAAGCCCACTGCCAGTGTCATCGTGAATGGGGAAAAGCTGAAAGATTTTCCTTTAAAACCAGGAACTAGACAAGGATGCCCACTCTCACAACTCCCATTCACCACAGTGTTGGAAATACTAGCCAGAGCTATCAGAGAAGAGAAGGAAATAAAGGGCATCCAGATAGGAAAGGATGAAGTCAAGCTGTCCCTTTTAGCAGATGATATGATTCTATATATTGAACAGCCTAAAGCATCTCTAAAAAAACTCCTAGAGTTGATAAATGATTTCAGCAAAGTTGCAGGATACAAAATCAACACACAGAAATCAATAGCATTTCTAAACTTCACCAGTGAACATGCAGAAAAAGAAATCAAGAAAGCTAGCCCATTTACAATAGCCACCAAAAAAAGAAAAAAAAAATCCTTAGGAATAGAGTTAACCAAAGATGTGAAAAATCTGTACAAAGAGAACTACAAACCACTGTTGAGAGAAATTAGAGAAGACACAAGAAGATGGAAAGATGTCCCATGCTTTTAGATTGGAAGAATTAACATTATGAAAATGTCAATATTACCCAAAGTGATCTACAGATTCAATGCAATCCCCATGAAAATTCCAATGACATTTTTCTCTGAGATGGAAAAAGCTATCCAGACATTTATATGGAACAACAAAAGACCATGCATAGCCAAAGCAATCCTGAGCAAAAAAAAAAAATAAAGCTGGAGGTATAACACTACCTGATTTTAAACTATATTACAAAGCTATAATAACCAAAACAGCATGGTACTGGCATAAAAATAGATATATGGATCAATGGACTAGAAGAGAGAACCCAGAAATCAATCCATACATCTACAGCCATCTGATCTTTGACAAAGGCAGCAAATTTACATACTGGGGAAGAGACTGACTTTTCAACAAGTGGTGCTGGGAAAACTGGATACTCATATGTAGGAGAATGAAACTAGACCCGTACCTTTTGCCATATACCAAAATCAACTCAAAATGGATTAAAGAATTAAATATACATCCTGAAACAATAAAACTCCTTAAAGAAAAAATAGGGGAAACACTCCAGGATGTAGGAGTGGGTACAGAATTCATGAATAGAACCCATAAAGCACAGGCAACTAAAGGTAAAATAAACAAATGGGATTATATCAAACTAAAAAGCTTCTGCACAGCAAAAGAAACAATCAACAGAGTAAAAAAACAACCAAAAGAGTAGGAGAAAATATTTGCAAAAGATACATCTGACAGAGGATTAACATCGAGAATACATAAGGAACTCAAACAACTTTACAGCCAAAACCCAAATAACCCAATTAAAAAATGGGCAAAGGAGCTGAATAGGCATTTTTCAAAGGAAGATATGTCATAGGTAATGATTTTACAAAAGCTTATACATATAGTTCTATACATGACTACTTTTTGTTTCAAAGTTTAGGTAACAATTTAAAATTTTAGTGTTGCCAAAGCATTTCTGCAGAGAATCAGAGTAATAAATTCCAGTAGGTGGCTAGCTCATGGTGTGTTTTGATATCATGATAAAGCCTAAAGAATCTGATAACAATAAGTGATTCACCTTCTCTAATACTAGAATACCAATTTTCTCAGCAGGACTTCTGATGAGAAATGTATAACAGTCAAATTCAGATTGGAGTCCTTCCATGAAGTGCCCTGTGCTGCTGATTGCAAGGAGGTGCACAAGCTGCTAAATGAAGACAGCATCACTAGTATTTCACCAAGGACATTAAAAATATTAAATTGTTATCTGACTTGGATACAGGCAGTACACTGAAGGAGGAGAAAGAGCAAAGTTGGTTTTGTCTTGTTTTTCCCTCAAGAAGTCGTTTTGAATCAGTTCAAATCCTTGAACAAGGGATTGATGGAACTATCAGAGTTTTGCATTTAAATAACAGGATAAAGAAGCAAACCTGGATCTGATTTAAAAGACAAAGATCTAGTCTTAGTTCTCTTATCCAAACAGTGTGATGTTGGTGACTTGTCCATTCTCCCCATGGCAAAAGAAAAAAGGGCAAGGCTGTGGCTGACATTGACCTTCTGGCTGGAACACTGCATTAGTTATCTGTTGCTGCATAATAAGTTTCCCCAAAACTTAGTGGCTTAAAACAACACTGTGTTCCATTAGTTTCTTTGGGTCAGGAATGTGAGCACAGATTAGGCAGATTATCTGGTTCTGGGTTTCTCACAAGGCTGAAGTCAACTCAAGGCTTCACTGGGGAGAGGTTGTTGTCGGCAGGGTTCAATTCCTCATGGGCTGTTGGACTGAGGGATTTAGCTCTTCATGAGTTGTTGGCCGAAGACTACCCTTGGTTCTCTGCTATGAAGGTTTCTACATAGGGCAGCTCACAACACAATAGCTAGCTTCATCCACGCAAGAGAGAAGAAAAGAGGGTGCTAGCAAGACTGAAGAAGCAATCTTTTGTAACAATCTCAGGAGCAACAGCCTATCACCTTTGCCATAGTATTCTGTTTGTTAAAGAAGCTGCCAACCACAGACACAGAGATGGTAGCCTGGGAAATGAAGCAAAAGGAAGTCACCAGAATACGATCTAGTCATGATCTTTGTGCAAATTTAGTGGAAAAAGTCTTTTCAAACAAATATTAAAAATAGGTGAAAGCAGGATTATCCTTATTGAATTATTCAGTAAGCCCCAGGGGATATGAGACACTTATCCTTACATCCTAATCCAGTTTCAGCTAGGCCCAGGGTTGGGCTCCTTTCCTCCCGACACAGGCAGGCAACCTGGCAGTGGGTGTTCATCAGCTGCCTAACAGAGACAGCTGACAGAGGAAAAATGAAGAGCTGTTCTCATCAATGGTGAGAGTAAGCTATCTTCCCACCCAGCCTTTCTCAACCCTTATGTCAGCCAAAGTAATTATGGGTTGACAATATATTTTCAAAAACTGAAATAAAAATCAAGCATTTTTTGAACACCTGAAACCTAGGATTCCACGGAAAATAGTTTGAAAATCACTGGGGTCAGAAACCACATGACAAATGGAAGAATCAAGCCGTGTGCATCCAAGAAGTAGAGATCTAAGAAAGTCGAATGTCTTTCCAATGGGAAAGGCAAGGCAAATGGGAAGCTGGTGAATGGAGCTTGGGTTGAAGTGGAGCACCAGGACCAGACTGGGGTAGGAAGGGGTAGAAAAACAGATCAGAGGCTCATCTGACAATCTCAGCCCACCTGCTGGGCTTGTCTTGTCTGGGAGAACATTCCTGAAGCAATGAAATACAATAGACAGAGGTGAGCTTTATTTAGGGTTACCAGTTGTTCTCATTTTGCTATGGCAGTCTTAGCTTATGCATGTGTCATTATTAGTAGTCTTCCGTTAATACTCTCAAAAATGTCCCAGTATGGATAACAAATTAACTCTAACTTTTATGGACACCAAGCTTAAGTGATATGCTCTTTTAAGGATGGAGTTTTTAAACTTTCCTTACTATCATTCTTCCCCTTTAATTTCCTTCTGAGCAGTTCCTTTTTAATAATTACTTCTCTGCTCAATGAAGTAATTCATCCTTCATTCCCTTCTTCTAAAACATTTTACAACTTTCCGTTTAGGATTAGGGTATAGTAGGGTAGTCAGAATTAGAATTCGTGAGCTAGAAGTAACCTTGAGGTTACCTGGTAATTGAAATCAGCAGCATTTTGATCCAGATGAAGATACTCAAGTACTAATTGGCTATATATCATATGGATTTGGGCTTCCATAAGACAAGAAGGTGATTACTGAATGAGTCTCTGAAGAAAAACATGAACAAGTGTCCTTTATCTGGGAGAACATTCCTGAAGCAATGAAATACAATAGACAGAGGTGAGCTTTATTTAGGGTTATCAGATGTTCTCATTTTGCTATGGCAGTCTTAGCTTATGCATGTGTCATTATTAGTAGTCTTCTGTTAATACTCTCAAAAATGTCCCAAGATGGATAACAAATTAACTCTAACTTTTATGGACGCCAAGCTTAAGTGATATGTCTTTTTAAGGATGGAGTTTTTAAACTTTCCTTACTACCATTCTTCCCCTTTAATTTCCTTCTGAGCAGTTCCTTTTTAATAATTACTTCTCTGCTCAATGACATCCTTCATTCCCTTCTGCTAAAACATTTTATGACTTTCCATTTGGGATTAGGGTATAGTGGGGTAGTCAGAATTAGAATTCTTGAGCTAGAAGTAACCTTGAGGTTACCTGGTAATTGAAATCAGCAGCATTTTGATCCAGATGAAGACACTCAAGTGCTAATTGGCTATATATCATATGGATTTGGGCTTCCATAAGACAAGAAGGTGATTACTGAATGAGTCTCTGAAGAAAAACATGAAGAAGTGTCCTTTAATAATGGCCTGTGAAGGCTATTGCTGGGTGTAGGCAGAAGGATGCTCACTTGATAGCTGGGAACAATGCTTATTGACTAGGACTTAGCATATATTCATTTTTGAAATCTGAGCTGGATGGTAACATTCCAATGCCCTCTCTCATGATATCAATTTTCATCTCTTGTTCAATAAATAAATTTTTCTGTGAATTTGTAAGCCAGATGCTCTTGAGTTTGGGGATCCCAGCAAGGGAGGCTAAGGCCAAGACAAAATGGGGCAAATTGTTGCTTCCAGTGCTGGTAAGAGACATTGGGCAAAGTTGTTACATTCTCTGAGCTTTGGTTTGTTCATGTGTAAAACAAAGGTCTTAAGCTAAGCAGTCTAGATACAGAAATGCATCCCTTAATAATGGGGATAAGTTCTGAGAAATGCATTGTTAGAGAAATGTATAACAGTCAAATTCAGATTGGAGTCCTTCCATGAAAGTGCCCTGTGCTGCTTTAGGTAACAATTTAAGCGGTTTGTAATCAGAGAATTCTTGTCTGGCTTACTTGATACCTGCAGATAGTCAATTATTTGAAAAAAGACGGTAAAGTGGACCCCTCCAAAATATACATATATACCTTGACATTTTACTTTAACTTAAAATGGCATAGATGCCCATTCATTCTCCAATCTCTCTATTTGGAGTCAAAATGTTCCTTCGAATATATAGATACATGGGTTAGAGCACTTTTTCATCTCTCTGGAATAAACCATAATCATAACACATCATCTAAGATTGATAGTTATAACTTCTTTAAAGTAAAGCAAGAAGTTGAAGATACTTATCAAAGCACAGCATCCTTTCAAATTTTTAGTTTTTTCTAATCCTCTAAATTGTTCTCACATCTAATTCAATAGCAATTTTCTTATTATTAACTTATTTACTTCATTAACAATTTTCAAATCATCCAACTTATTTTTCAAAGAAACAATAACCCCTTTCCAAATCATAGTTTATTGTCTTACATTATTCTAAATTACAGAATATAATATAACAGCATAAACAGGTTTGCAGCTAAGCACAACTGAGTCTTGATAAGCATGTCATTCAATTTCTGAGAGCAGAGGTATGAAAGAGGACCAGAGAATAGTCTAGAACCTAGGAATGAGAAGTGAGTCACCCATGTTTCAGAGAAAAAGGATTGAATTCACGTGGTAAGTGGCATTAGTAGAGATCAGTTAATAACACTTCTGATGAATTTGTTTTCTCTCTGCCTCATACGTACATAAGTCAGTTATTCTGGGCTATGGTTCTGGAAGATCAGGTGTGGATGCTTTCTTGTTTATCTGATGTCACTGCTCACATTTTAAAAACTTGATAACCCAAAATCATCTTTCTGATGCTCAGTGCAACTCTCCTATCATCCAACTGAAAAGAGAAGCTGCTCTCCTTTCATCCAACTGAAAAGAGAAGCTATCTTCCCACATGGCTTGTGAATATAAAGAAAAAGAATTCTAGGCATAATAGCAGCCACTCACTCACTGATAAACAGAAGGAGTTTTAAAAGCATAGGGATTTGTACCATATTCACTCTTGACTCATTTAGGTTTCCTATGCTTTTTGTCTTTTTTTAGATGAACACCTTTGATAACAAAATCACACTTTTTTCTGACAAGATTAGAGCCATCTCAATATCTCTGCTTTATTCGAACACAATGCTAAAACTGATAAATTGAAAAATGTAGTCTCTATCTGTGTGAAGAACATATGCCCATGAAATGATAACTTCATTCCTTTCTAAAGACTCCCCAGTCACTTTCCTTATAATTGGTAAACAGAGAACATGCTGGGCTTCCCCTTCAGCAGCAACAAACCCTAAAGAAGGCAGCATATGGCATGTATCCTCCTGACTCCTGAAACCCATGTGCACCTTTGAATTTTTCAGCTTAAAAGCAATATTGAAAAATGGTAAGTTTCCATTAGCAAGGGAAACAATATAATAGAGCATGCCAGGATTAAGAGGTAGATGCTCTGGAGAGAGACAAATGATGGGTAATTTGGCCTGAGAAAAAAAGACCAGCTTTCAGGAGAAGTGTCATCACAAGCCTGTAAGTAAGAATTTGGCAATTTGAAATCTAAGCAGAAAGCAGAGGTGCTCCCAACAATATATTTTTCATGTGAATAATAATTTAAATTGAAAGAACTCATATATTTAGAAATCCTGTCAAATAACTCTAGGCTAGAAATTGGGTTTGGCTAGGCAACATATGACAAATGTTAGGGAGAAACAACAGGTACAATTTTTCATTCCTGTTTAACTTTCGGGAAATTGATGAGAGGGATAAACCTATTAAAATTTGTCAAAGATCCAGAGGATAACGTGACCCCTGGATTCATTTAATAAACATTTCTAGATGTTTACTACATGCTAGTATGCTTAGGTACTAGAAGTACAAAGATAAAAACAATATCAACTAACTATTTTGAATACTCACTATATGCAGTGGACTGGACTAGGAACTATTTATGCACTAAGTTATTTAATTCTTCTAACAATTCCAGGAAGTAGTACTATCATTATATATATTTAACAGATGAGAAAGTTGAGACTTAAAGACTTTTCCAGGGTCACAAAATTAGCAAGCAACAGAGCCTAAATTTGGGCTCAAATAATCTTAAGACAAAGACTGGCTGGATAATCACTAGTGAATGTCACCTCCAAGACAAGGTCTTGCACTCAGAAAGCTTGCTTGAGTGAAGCATTAAGTAGGATATGGCTAGGCAGAGAGAACCAAGGCAGAAAATAGAAGGCAAAGACAATAGGAAATGTTTCAAAATGACATTTCCAGCCTTATTATGCTAATGTCTTCCACTAGGGCATGAATGGAGTCCAGACTAGAAATACCTGAACAACAGGAGATCAGGAATCTCGGTGGAGACTACATTGTTTACATGTTCAAAGGACCTAATTCGATTTTTATTCACATTTACCAGTTTACTATAAAGGTTATTACAGAGGACACAGTCGAAGAGATGCATAGGGTGGGGTATGGGGGAGGGGATTCACAGCTTCCATGCCCTCCCCTGCCATGTCATCCCCCAGGAACTTCATGTGTTCAACTATCCAGAAGCTCCTAATTCAATTTCTGAGCACCCAACTAAATATGCTCCTTCCCGTCAGTTATTATGGGATTGGGTAGGCACCATCTTAGAAGTTGCACCATCAAATATTTTTCTTACAGAGTTTCTTACTGGGGAAACTTCCATTAGGGAAGTAACAAGTTTAGCATGGAAATGCCAAATAGCTAGGGTTCAGAAACTAAATCCTTTTCACATGTACATGTATATCAAAACATCACCTTTTACACCTTAAACTTATATGATTTTTATGTCAGTTAGATCTCAATAAAATATTTCTATAACTGGACAGAATTCTTTTATGTTTAGTAAAGAAGTGCAGGGAAATTCAGCTCTTTCCTTCTAGCTCAGATGTCCTATGTCTTAAATACTGCTCCCACTTTTGAGTCCATATTCCCTGGTTTCCCTTCTGCTCGTAGGGATGAACTATCTGAGCCAGCAAAGCTCAGCCTCCCACTGTGCGCCAGATCTCATCCTGGCTCACCCAATCAAATATACATTCAGCAGTTCTCCCCTCTGTGTCCGGCATTGCCAGTTTCCTCTCTACCAAGTCTGTTTATCAGCATACAAATATGCTGCCATTTCTCATATCTGAAAAAACAAAAACAAAAGCAACACCCTCATTAGACCACACGTCTCCTTTGAGAGACCACCTCATTTAGTTTTACTACCTGTTCCCGCTTCCTTCTCTTTGGTCATTGAAGAATATCCATGATCTTTCTTAGTATTTTTTAAAAAATTAATTAATTATTTTTTTTTCCTTTTTGTTTTTTTTCGTGACCGGCAACGGATCGCAACCCTCAGTGTCGCACCCGTACCGGACCGGGACCGGCAACGGGATCGCACTCGGATGACCTATTTCCTAAGTACTGCTCCTACTTCTGAGTCCATATACTCTGGTTTCCCTTCTGCTTATAGGGATGAACTATCTGGACCAGCAAAGCTCAGCCCCCACTGTGCACCAGATCTCATCCCAGCTCACCCAATCAAAGATGCACTCAGCAGTTCTCCCCTCTGTGTCCAGCATTGCCAGTTCCTCTCTACAAACTCTGTTTATCAGCATACAAATATGCTGCTATTTCTCATATCTTAAAAAACAAAAACAAAAGCAACACACCCACTAGACCACACATCTCCTTTGAGAGACCACCTTATTTAGTTTTACTACCTGTTCTCGCTTCCTTCTTTGGACATTGAAGAATATCCATGATATTGCTTAGTATTTTTTAATGTAAAGTCTTTCCTGTCTCCTATAAGCATAGTTGACATTAACTGAGGGATTACTGTGTTAGGTACTATACTTTCTGTAGTATCATCTCATTTAATACTCATACTAACCCTATGAGATACTTTTATTGTCATCTCTGTTTTGCGGAAGAAGACATTGAGGCTTTTATCCTATAACTGGTTCTCCAGTGTCACATAGACCATAAGTGACGGGGTCTTCAGAACCATGTAGTTCGATTCCAGAGTTCCTATCCTTGCCACTGCACAACCTGTTTTCCTACATAGACATTTTGTCATCAATTTCAAAATATATGGGAAAAGATAGAATTAAGAGAATAGTTTTGTCTTTGTGATGTACTTAAATGTTGATATTATTGGCAGAGCATCACCTTATACTCTCTTGTATTTGATATTTAGAGTGAAAAGTTTAGTGAAATAAATGACAACAGGATGCTATGGACTGAATTGTGTCTCCCCAAATTCATATGTTGAGACCCTAATCTCTTCCTCTCTCTCCCACAATGTAAAGATATCTGAGAAAGTGGCCATCTACAAGCCAGGAAGAGAGTCTTTACCAGAAACTGACCATAATGGCGCCTTGATCTTGGACTTCTAGACTGCAGCACTGTGAGGGATAAATTTCTGTTGTTTAAGCCAAGCAGTCTATAGCAATTTGTTATGTCAGTCTGAGCTGACTGAAAAACAGACCTTATTACTGCTACTTCCTTTAGAGCTCTTCCATTAAATTAAAAGAAATAACATTGGTATTGTTTTTTTTTTCTTTTTTCCCAATTTTTTTTTATTATGGAAAAATACACATAAAGTAAAATTTGCCATAATATAATTTTAAGTGTGCAGTCAGTGGTATTAAATACGTTTATAATGTTGTACACTCATTGCCACCTTCTATCTCCATAACCCTTCATCTTGTAAAATGGACACTCTATACCCATTAAACAGTACCTTCTCATTGCTCCTGTCCCCTAAGCCCCTGACAACCACCATTCTACTTTCTGTCTCTATGATTTTGACTACTCTAAGTATGTCATATAAATGGAATCATACAGTCTAGTATTTGCCTTTTTGTCACTGGCTTATTTCACTTAGCATAATATACTCAAGTTTTGCCCATGTTGTAGCATGTTTCAGAAAGTCCTTCCTTTTAAAGATTGAGTAATATTGCATTGTGTGTGTATTATATGTACACACACACACACACACACACACACACACCACATTTTGTTTATCCATTTATCCACTGATAGACACTTGGGTTGCTTCTATATTTTAGCTATTGCGAATAAAGCTGTTATGGACATTGGCATACAAATATTTTTTTGAGACTCTGTTTTCAGTTCTTTTGAGAACATACCCAAAAGAGAAATTGTTGGATCACATGATAATTCTATTTTTATTTTTTTCAGGAACCACCATACTTTTTTCCACAGTGGCTGTCTGTTGTTATTAACGTATTCTTTATATGTCTGATAGATCTAGTTGAATTACTGTGTTAAGTTTTCTATTATTTCCTTATTTATTTTTTGTTTGTGTTTTCTATTTATTATTGATTGTGGAAATTGAAATCTACTTATCCCTTCAACTGTCAGTTTTTGTTTTGTACATTTTGATGTTCTGATTTAGGTGCACGAATGTTTATAATTGTTATATCGTCTTGTACCAAACCTTTTAAATATATAATGTCCTTCTTTGTCTCCTTCATTGTCTCGATTTTCTTGTCTTCTTTTTTTTAAAAAAAATTTGAAGTCTTTTTTGTCTTTTATGTTAATATAGCTTCCCCTGCTCTCTTCTCGTTACCTGGTTACCACTTGCCTGGAATATCTTTTTCCATCCTTTCACTTTCACTCTATTTGTGTCTTTGTAGCTAAAGTGAGTGTCTTTTAAATAGCAGATAGTTGGATTTTGGTTTTTTAATTCATTCTTCCAATCTCTGTCTTTTGATTGGAGCATTTAATTCATTCACATTTAGAGTAATTACTAATAGCAAGGGGCTTCCTTTGCTACTACTGTGCTACTTCCTAGCTGCTACTGTGCTAAGAGCTGAAGTTGATCAAAATTAACTACAATTTACAGTCCAAGCCTTCTCCTAGAAGCTGCAAGTCTTCAATAGACTCCAGAATTCCAAAATAGGTACATAAGACAGGTTCTGCCAGTGTAATTGCTGTCTAGGTAGGAGACAGATTCCTGGTGCTTTTTACTCTTCCCAGAATCCTCTAAAAATGGCATTTAGGAAGAAATTAAGCTTTAGCAATTATATTTCAAGGTAACAATTACATGGCTAAGGGAAGCTTAATTGATCTTTCTAAGAAAATGTTTTTTCTCCTTTACCACAAAAGGGAGATGGTATGAGAACACCGTATCTTTCTCAATGAATACCTAAAAAACAGTCATTCACAATCCTGGTTACATGTAAGAATCACTTGAAAAACTTTTTGAAAATACAGATTTTCAGATGTGGTGAATCAGAATAACTGGGGCATGAGGGGGTACCTATAAATCCTCCCATATCAGAATTAATTACCAGTAACTATCTTCTAAAAGAAGGGAGGTCTCTAACCTCTCCGAAAGGTCGAGGCAGAGAGTGGGAGAGTAACCCTGTGATAATGTGTGAATTGGGAAAGGCACAGAGATAAGTCTGCCTGCATTTCTTCCCTTAAATAGGTTTTGAGACACTCTTGATGGGAAGCCAGAAAGTGTTACCCAGTGAACCTCCATGATTCTAAATACCTTGTCTCAGACTAATATTGTCCCTTTTAAAGCTGATAGAAGTCTCTGGATGCAGCTATCTATATGCTGCTTCTATGCTAGTTTGATTTTTAAGATGAGAGGCCTTAAAAAGGTATAAAAGAATTAATGGGACTTGCATTTCTGACCCCTACCTATCTCTTCAGAATTACTTTCCTGTATATTCTGTTAGTGTCTCTAATCCAGGAAAATCTTTTGTGTCCGTGAAAATTTATATGCTCAAATTCTGTCCCCCTCTGAATAAAACAATGAAACATCCCCTCCAAACACACTCTCCTCTCTCTCCCCCCACCATCTAGTTAATTCCAAATTAGCCTTAAACTTCATTTCAAATGAGCTGTCCAAAGAAGTCTTCCTCGACTGCCCTTTCAAAAATCTAAGTTAGGTGTCAAGTCCTTCTTCTAATCTCTCATTTTATGCTTTAATTTTTCTTTGGAGTATTTACCAGAGTCTGGTGTTAACACGGTCATTTGTGTAACTATTTTATTAATTTCTGTTTCTCTCACTGACGTGTAGGTTTTCTGGGAGTTGAGCCTGGGTCCCATTTGTTCTTTGCTGTCCAAACCTGATGAAGTGCATTTTCCCTAGTACAGGTTTGGACACTATTTGTTGAATGAATGAAGTAAATGAAAGAGAGACTATTTTAGGTTGTCCTATTCTTTCTCCACCCATGGCAGAATACTGATTCATTAGTTCATTCAATAAAGTTTTAAAAAACATCTCCAATGTGCCAAGGTCTGTGAGAATTAAATGATAAGTCATTTATAGATTCTGTCCTTGAAGTCCTTACAGTCTAGTGGGAATAAAATATATGTATTTAAGTAACTATTACAAGAGACTGTAAAAAAAATTTTGTTAAACTAAACTTTGTTTACTAAACTTTGTTAGTAAAATCAAAACACAGTTAAGGGAAGGGGACTCCATTTGAGAAGAGTTAGGGGCCTCACTGACCTAGGCTTGTGTGGCCTCTTGAGTCAGCTGGATTTGAATACCTGTTGTTACCTCATGGCTGCTTGGCTTCAAGACATTTAACCTCTCTGTGCAACAGCCTCCTCATCTGTGAAATATTCATTTTCTAGTGGAAAGG
>NW_007728592.1:265214-266123 GCF_000696425.1 Galeopterus variegatus | reverse complement strand
ATTCAACACAGTGTTGGAAGTACTAGCCAGAGCAATCAGAGAAGAGGAGGAAATAAAGGGCATCCAGACTGGAAACAATGAAGTTAAACTGTCCCTGTTTGCAGATGATATGATCCTATATATCAAACAGTCTAAAGCCTTTACAAAAAACCTCTTAGAGCGGATAAATGAGTTCAGCACAGTTGCAGGATACAAAATCAAAACGTAAAAATCAGTAGTATTTCTATACTCCAACAATAAAAATGCAGAAAAAGAAATCAAGAAAACTAGCCCATTTATAGTAGTCACCAAAAAAAAAAAAAAATACTTAGGAATAAAGCTGACCAAGGATAAGAAAAATCTCTACAAAGAGAACTACAAACCATTGTACAGAGAAATTAAAGAGGACACAAGAAGATGGAAAGATATCCCATGCTCTTGGATTGGAAGAATTAACATTGTGAAAATGTCCATTTTACCCAAATTGATGTACAGATTCAATGCAATCCCCATCAAAATTCCAATGACATTTTTCTCCGAGATGGAAAAAGCTATCCAGACATTTATATGGAACAACAAAAGACCATGCATAGCCAAAGCAATCCTGAGCAAAAAAAAAAGAAAGAAAGAAAGAAAAAAAAAGAGGCATAGCACTCCCTGACCTTAAACTATATTTCAAAGCTATAATAACCAAAACAGCATGCTACTGGCATAAAAATAGACACACAGATCAATGGAATAGAATAGGAACCCAGAAATCAATCCATACACCTATAGCCATCGGATCTTTGACAAAGGCAGCAAATGTACATACTGGGGAAGAAAATGCCTTTTCAACAAGTGGTGCTGGGAAAACTGGATACTCATAGGTAGGAGAATGAAACTAGACCTGTACCTTTCACCATATACCAAAATCAACTCAAAATGGAT
>NW_007728592.1:261734-264661 GCF_000696425.1 Galeopterus variegatus | reverse complement strand
ATAACCCAATTAAAAAATGGGCAAAGGAGCTGGGTAGGCATTTCTCAAAGGAAGATATACATATGGCCAAAAGACACATGAAAAAATGCTCAACATTACTTAGCATCTGGGAAATGCAAATCAAAACCACACTGAGATACCATCTCACTCCTGTCAGGATGGCTAACATCCAAAAGACTGAGAATGATAAGTGCTGGAGAGGTTGTGGAGGAAAAGGAACTCTCATACACTGTTGGTGGGGCTGCGAAATAGTGCATCGTATATGGAAAATGATATGGAGTTTCCTCAAACAATTAAAGATAGATCTACCACATGACCCAGTAATTCCACTGCTGGGAATATACCCAGAGGAATGGAAATCGCCATGTCGAAGGGATACTTGTACTCCCATGTTTACTGCAGCTGTATTTACAATAGCCAAGAGCTGGAACCAGCCCAAATGTCCATCATCTGATGAGTGGATAAGGAAACTGTGGTACATCTACACCCTGGAATATTACTCTGCTGTAAAAAAGAATGAAATACTAACATTAGCAACAACATGGATGAACTCAGAGAAAATTATATTAAGTGAAACAAGTCAGGCACAAAAAGAGAAATACCAGATGTTCTCACTTATTTGTGGGATCTAAAAATAAATAAATAAATGAATAAATAAACACACAAACAAATCAAGGTGGGGGGGGGAATAATAAGACAGAATAACCATAAAAATTCCTTGAGCTGTTTAGGTCAAGTGAGCCAATACAATGTGGGGGGCCAGGGGGTAGAGAGGAACAGGTAAAGGGGCAAGAAAATAGAATGTATTTTGAGAAGTAAAATAAAAAATAATAATAAAAAAGAAGCAATTGTAGGCTTGGATTGCCTCCTCTACTCTAGTAGAATACCTGAGGTTTATTCTCTGGAAAAGACAAATTTCTGAAAACACCAGACAGAACAGATGTTGAAGAAATAGGTGGAATAAGAGAAGTTCTATATGATTTTCAACTCCTCTTTAATATCTTGCTATTTTTTAATCTTCAAGATTCTTGTCTCAGGAATCTGAACAGCCCACATGTTCTGAAAACTGAAAGACACTGATAAACATGGATCCCACAAGAGAACATCCTGGACAATGAAACAAACTAGTAAACCCACTCGGGTACACTCTTGTCTCAGGAATCTGAACAGCCCACATGTTCTGAAAACTGAAAGACACTGATAAACATGAATCCCACAAGAGAACATCCTGGACAATGAAACAAACTAGTAAACCCACTCGGGTACACAGAGCTGCTAGTCTGGACTTTGTTTGTTTGCTTGTTTGTTTTGTGTTTTGGTCTGTGCAGTTTTAATTATAGACTGTCAGTTAAAGGTTACCACATATTTGAGGAAATCAACTAGGATAAAGGATAGAAACCTATATTAAAGATAAAAAGGATATTGAAGGAAAAAAAGGCAAGGTAGAGAGGGAAATTTTTCAAAAAATTATCATTAATATTCTGACAGATATAAGATAATAAAGTATGAACAATACAAAAATATACTACAGAAAGAATATTCAGAGATCACAAGGGTTGGAAGATAACTCTCACAAAAATTAAGTCAAAAGGTAGGAGAAGGAAAATAGCATAGAAAAGATTAGAAAATTAATGACTTAGTTCAGGAGGGCCAATCTTCAAACAGTAAGAGTTCCATAGATGAAAGAATGAACAAACAAACAAATGTAACAGAAGGGAATGGGTAGAAAGAACAGCAATAAGGAAGGAAGGGGAAGGAAATGCAAGATTTTTTTTTCAAATTTAAAAAGTACCTAGAACTGCAAGACATGAGTTTCTAGAGTATAAAGACCTAAAAATTTCCCAGCAAAATAGATAAATAAGATTAGTTTCAGTATAAGTCATCATGTTGTTATAGACTACTGAAGATTCATAAAAGATTCTAAAAATTCCAGAAAAGGAAAAACAAAAACAAAAACAAACGAACAAACAAAAAACAAGAAAACACCATGTTGCATGGAAAGGATAAGACATAAAAAAAAAAAAAAAGACCTCAATATGTATTCTGAAAGTCAGAAGATAACACAGCAATGTCTTTAAAATCCTGCATAAAAATAATTTCTAACGTAGAATTCTATACAAACCATCACTCAAGTATAAGAATAGAAAAAAGACATTTTCAGACGTGTGAAGACTTAAGAAAACCTTACCTCCCAAATATTCTTTATCATCCATGAAAGCAGTGCACTGACAACATGAAAAAGTAAACCAAGAAAACAAATTTAGGATTACAAATTAGGGAATTTTTTTAAAAATGAAGAAAATTCTCAAGATGATGGTGAAAAATGAACCCAAGACAGCAAGAGAGCAACTCGTCAAGACTGGAATAGTAGGGAGGAAGGATCCCATAAAGAGGTGGCTGAGAAAGATGGACTTGACAGAATACAGACTATCTTTTCAATATCTAAAAGTAAGCAACATTTTTGACAAAGGGGTGTCATAAATTTGTTTAATATAGTTGTTGTCTTGGCATCCATTTTTAGGCCTGACATAAGTTTATAGAACCCCATTACCTCTAGACTAGTTAAAACTTTTCCTCCTCTTGTGATTGTGATTTAGACCACTTGTTCCTCATCTCACTGGTCCAAACCCAACACACCCCACAGCTGCTGACCATGACAAAACCTAATGGTCAACACCACAGTGTCTCTCGGTCTCTCTCTCTCTTTCTTCTTACTTATCCCACTGGTTGAGCTGCTACTGCCTCTGGACTTCCTGCTGGCACCCCTAACCATTCTGGGACGCATGAGTAATACATTTCTTCTGTTTCATGCATTTTGGTTTTACCACCTGCTATGGATTGAATATTCCCCCCAAACTCACTAAAGCTTAAATTGTGTCCCCCAAAGTTCCAGGTATTGGAAATTTGGTCCCCACTATAACAGCTGA
>NW_007728592.1:259555-260688 GCF_000696425.1 Galeopterus variegatus | reverse complement strand
CGGGAACCTTGCCTTAGCCCTTATTGGCCAAATACGTGCTTCCACGCTCATGAACACTGCGTGATTGCAATAGCTAGGCATTGAGACAGGATGCGTGCTCTTGTAACCTTTAAGCTGATTGGAGGATGTAAAAACCTCCCTTCCCCGTTTGCCTTTAAAAGCAAGTGCTTGTGTGATAATAAACGGAACTGCTCAACAGAACCCCTGCTGCGTCTGAGTGTCCTTTAACAGGCTGGTTGGGCTGGCGGCTGTGCTCACCTCTCTTCATGGCTCTCTTCCCCCATCTCCTTCCAAGGGGACCAGAGGGAAAGAAGAATCTGGACAATTCACTCTCCCACCTAGGGAAAGACTGATAATGAGGCGTTTTTTTCTAGGGCTGTTCAGGTCGGCCGGTGGCGGACCCGACAGAGTGGTGCCCCATGTGAGGACTTTTTTAAAACTTGTGGGTGAAAGGCGAGCGAGTGAGGCCCCCGGCTGCTCGGTCCTGAAAAAAGGTCGACGAAGGGTGATCAACCAGTGGAGTGGCCCCCGCAACCGCGGTAGTCGCTGTGAAGTAATCCGCCTGCGTGTCAGGGTGAGTACCATAACAGGGGGAAGTCCCTGCACTTCTCTGCCCTGTTGCTTCCCTTTGTCCCTTCCTCACAGGGCAACATGGGAGGTGTGTGTGTGGAAAGAGTTACAAGACAGCCTGCAAGGCTCTAAAGTACATGTTAAAAAGCAGAGGCCTAGAAATATCTGACGCGACAGCCTGCAAGGCTCTAAAGTTCTGGCCCGAGCATCAGGAAGGGGCAGAAAGGGATTGGGCGCAGTTTGATGAGGAGATGAAAAAGGAAACAAAGCTTCCAATGCAAGGCCCTGAGCCATTGAGTGATACCTATGCCCCTACCCTGTACCCTCCTCTCCCGGCATACTCACCCCACCAAAGTTTAGCCGAAGGAGAGAAAGTGGCACCTGAAGAAGTGGAGGAGGCTAGCCCGCCTTTAAAAACCCCCCCAGCAGAGCTGCAGGCTTTTCCTGTCATGGCTCGCTGGGAACCCCCAGCCATCCGCAGCCCATGGGGAGAAGCGGGCCTTCAGGCCTATCTGGTCAACGTTGTAAAAGAACTAAAAAAGGCTGTTGCCGAGGCCAGGACT
>NW_007728592.1:258522-259141 GCF_000696425.1 Galeopterus variegatus | reverse complement strand
GGTCCAAATTTGACAAAGCCCCCAGTGGAAATAGGCCAGCTGCTTGGTACCCTTGGGAAGCTCATGACCTTAAAGAGCAGAAAAACGCTGTCGCAGAGGATGGGCCCAATTCCCCGTGGGCAGAAACCATCCTCCAGGGCTTAGCGCACCAACCCTGCACAACCCAAGATTGGAAAATGGTCTGTAAGGCTGTCCTCCCCCCAAACTTGTTTATCAAGTTCTGCATCTTCTTTAAAGAAGAGTGCCATGTGCAGGCAGAAATAAATCAAGCAGTAGCATTGCCCAATGCCACCAACCCTGGACTCACCTTCCCACGGGTCCTTGGCAAAGGTTCCTGCGTAGGTGCCAACAAACCCTTTTGCAGCACTGTGGCAAATCTCACCACCCCCAAAACCCGAAATAAGCGAACCCAAAACAAGTGGGCTGCAGGGGCAGCTGCGGTGGCCATCAGCTCCCTCTTGGGAGTTATTGGAGCAGGTACCAGGACCACCGGAATAGCCTTGGCACATCAACGGGTAGCTTCTCTTAGGGAGGCAGTGGACATAGATTTTGGCCGCTTCACTAACATCACTTTTTGAAGTTGTTTTACAGAATCGACGTGGACTAGACCTGTTGTTCT
>NW_007728592.1:250144-258167 GCF_000696425.1 Galeopterus variegatus | reverse complement strand
AGTTCCCCATGGCTCACCACCCTGCTGTCCTCCCTGGCGGGCCCCCTAGCCATTTTCCTTGCCCTTCGCCAGGTTGTGTCCCCTATAAGGTACAACACCACTTCTCTCATAATGTTCACCCAGGTGGTAGAGGAGGTGGCCCATAATGAAAGCCCTGACAGCCCTTGGGTCAATATGGCCCTTTAAAAAATCAACACCAATCTATAAGGCTCTGC
This sequence comes from Galeopterus variegatus, assembly GCF_000696425.1. Classification (NCBI taxonomy): domain Eukaryota; kingdom Metazoa; phylum Chordata; class Mammalia; order Dermoptera; family Cynocephalidae; genus Galeopterus; species Galeopterus variegatus. Next base: position 257,952 of record NW_007728592.1, on the reverse strand, counting down.
CCCGCCCCCACTTGGCTGGATAGTCAATGACGGGTAAGATTTCCAAAGGGAAACAACCTAAGACAGGCACAGCCACCAGAGGGAATGGAGGCAAGGCTGGGAAGGTTAGCCGCCTCCAGCTGCCTTATTAAAACAAAAAGGGGGAGATGTCGGGCCTTAAAAACTAACACCACCTTAAGTGACATTACAAGCGGTGCCATTATGGGCCCACAAGGGCGTATTAACGTGGCAGCCTAAGATGGCGCCGGGAGGAATTAGGGTGGGAGTGTCTGCGGGAACCTTGCCTTAGCCCTTATTGGCCAAATATGTGCTTCCACGCTCATGAACACTGCGTGATTGCAATAGCTAGGCATTGAGACAGGATGTATGCTCTTGTAACCTTTAAGGTGATTGGAGGATGTAAAAACCTCCCTTTCCCATTTGCCTTTAAAAGCAAGCGCTTGTGTGATAATAAACAGAACTGCTCGACAGAACCCGCACTGCGTCTGAGTGTCCTTAAATGGGCTGGTTGGGGCTGGCGGCTGTGCTCACCTCTCTTCACGGCTCTCTTCCCCCGTCTCCTTCCAAGGGGACCAGAGGGAAAGAGGAATCCGGGCAATTCGCTCTCCCACCTAGGGAAAGACTGACAACGAGGCATTTTTTTCTAGGGCTGTTCAGGTGGGTCGGCAGCGGACCTTACAGTATTTTGTTATAAGCAACAGAAAGGGACTAATAACACCACTTCATTGTGTCTCACCTGACACATACACCCAAACCTTCACCCTTTCAGGGCTCTCCTAGAGAGTAACTATCTTGGCTTATGGCCAATCTCAAGAGAGAGACCTCAGGACTAAATTATGAAGAAAACATAAGTCACAACAGTGAGTATGAACCAGTTATAGGTGTATAGAAAACTAAACAAGCTAGCAAACAAAAAACCCCACAAAATTTATGATAAAACAATATTAGGATGATGCTGGTAAGAAAAGTGTCAGAAAGAAATGAGTGGAGGGGTAGGGTGGCGATGAAAGAAGACAATGTCTTATCTGCTATGGTGGGAAATTAATAGATACTTTTTAGTAAATATCTACTAAGTATCTAGTAAGCTACTCATTGTATTTAGAAATAGGGAGGTAATTATAAAAACGGTTAAAAATACTGAATGTAGTTGCTTTTGAAAAGCCAAAATAGGGGGATAAGCAGGATACTTTTGTCTGAAATTTCTGAAACTATTAGATTTTTTTCTCAATTCTGTGCTGTATAGCTTTAATACAAATAAATATCAAACAAAAAATTAGTAATGCTTTTGCTCTCAGCCTGCTTTGCAAAGGCATAATAAACCCTGGTATTTTGTACCTTGAGGAACAAAAATCTGTTACTAGTCTACTCCATCCTGTTCTCTTTAGGATGGAGAGCTGGAGTGGTAAAAATTGTTTTGAAGACCAGAGTCACTTTTGACCTTTCACAAGGAAACAACTATAAAGACAAACTTGTTAGGTACCTTCTGTTGGAACTTTTCAAAGAATATCATTTCCAAAATTTTATTCTCCCTTTCAAGGTTGGAAGTGAGAATGAATTTATGCTGACCACTTGATACATACTAGCATTTTCTAGGTCCCTTATCAAAGCTGTTCTAAATATAGTCAAAAAAATACTTTCCAGTCTAAAAGAGATCTTGGTTAGTCACAAAACAGTAAAAAAAAAAAAAAGTAATAAAAACATTACTTATGCAAGAGTAGTTCTTCTTACATTACTACCATGCATAAGAAATTAGTAAGAGAATATTTTTGATGTCTAAATGAGATCTTCAATCATCTTCAAACTAATTACAAAAGCCTATTTAGCCTATCATTAATACCATTCAATTTTTCTTAAGAATCAATGAAATTTAAGTTTTCTTTTGAATTCTCAAGCAGTTTCATTATTCTTTTTTGTTGTTTACTTTAAAAAAGGAAAGTTTAGTTACTTGATTCTATTTTGTATCTTCTCCCAAACCTGCAATGCCTTGAAGACTGTCATATGATCCAATTACCCTAAGAAAAATCAGGAGAGCAGCTACAGATGCTTTTCAAGTAGTTTTACAGATTTTCAAATGCAGAAGATAATTAGAAACTACTTAAACTAATCTCTTCATTTTATATGTGAAGAATCTGAGGATCAGAGAAACAGCTACAGATGCTTTTCAAGTAGTTTTACAGATTTTCAAATGCAGAAGAGAATTAGAAACTACTTAAACTAATCTCTTCATTTTATATGTGAAGAATCTGAGGATCAGAGAAGGCAGCCAAGATTTTACCAAAAAAGCTGGCCAGATATAATACACTGAGCAACGAGGCTGGATCAAGGTCTTCAGATATCTCAATGCCCTTTATGCTACCACAAATAAAGAAAATCTTTTCAAATGAGACAGGGGTTAAGTGAACATGATGATTTGCCAAGTCAAAGTTAAAGCAATTAACTTTTTCATCCAAGTTTGAAAGTTGTAGGATTTGAGAACCTTCTTGCACGCATGCTTTCTCAGATGTTTGGTCACTACACACGGCAGAAAGTTGCCCGACACTTTGCTTTGCAAATATATTGCATTCTTTTTAAGCCTTAAGAAGAACTGGATCATACCTGTTGTTCCGGAGGTAAAAATATAAAGACACGTAGACTTGAGGCTTGAGGCAACATGGTAGCTGCGTGGCACAGGCTCATCAGATGATGTGCTCAGTTTTTCTTTGAGTGAAATTACACCTTGTGGAACAGAATCTTTCATCCCCCAAACACTGATATCTTTTGGGAGGCTTGGAAGGAGTTCTTCTATATTTCCAAGCAAATCTAAAAACCAAAGTGTTAAGAATAGGTAAACAAAACTCAGATCTCAAACCCTTCACCTTAAGTTTGCTTTAGTCTGTTGAAACAGGTACATAATGTAAATAAAACGCTGATTTCCTTCTCATATCAGATGAGTAATATCACAACCATTTTATGGTTCTATTTAACAGGACCAACTAAAAGGGAAATTTAGTTATCACCTGATTCATCAATGCAAGTAGGTCAATTCAGATTGAATTCTGGAGACTCCATTACCCAAAATATATTTTCTAATTTTTAAATAAAACTATTTTTTGTACTCTGAATCTAAATTCAGGATACTGCACTAAATATTTCCCTTGAAATACATCCCCATAGGTAGTTATCCCAAAAGGCCATTTGTCTGTCACTATTCAGTTCTTCTGCATTTGGAAGAATCCCCTTCTGACTGCTCTGAAGTCACAATATCATTGTTGTTTAGTGACCATTTTAGAGCCAAAAGCTAAGTGAAGAGATTTAGAGATCCCTTTTTGTCTGGATCACTATAATTAAAAATAAAAGCCTTTTAAAGCAAAAGGAGAAAAAGAATGCCTTCCAGAAAAGGCAGTGAGATCCATGGGAAAATGAGACAATGGCAGGTGAGAGTGGGCTGAGCAGAGTGGACCCTCCACCTCCATCAGCAGGCGTGGGACCCAAGGTCCTAGGCTGAACCAAAGCCGTAGAGAAAAGAAGGAAGAGGAGTAGGAAAGCCCGAAGAATTGGTGTCTTCAGGTTTGAGGGACGTTGGAGTCCTGACAAGATCAGGGTCTGAGTTGAAGTTCAGGTTTCAGAAAGGAAAAGGGATACTTCTCTCAGGAAGTATCTGCTGCGAGGATAACAAAAGAACTGTTGAGGTGAGAATTATGTAGAGTTAATCTGAAATGGAACCAGATCTTCTTAATTTAACCATTTATGTAGGAGAAAATGTCATCTGCTCACAGGGAGTTTAGTGGTGGAAAGGAAGGTAGATAGAAGGTGGGAGTCGATGAGGAAATATTGTGTGAAGGTACCCAGCACCCCATGGAATGCAAAAGAAACAAAATGTCGTCATTCCTGCAAAGTCTTTTGTGTAATCAAGTGAGTCAAAAAGTGCGTTTTTCTGATGTAATTTAGAAATTAAGATATTTGGTTTGTTTTCCCTCTTAGTGGATATTATTTGGGCTTTAACAATGATGACCACAGACTACTAGAGAATATGGCTTATTTGATTTACTTTTTAAACTGTATTATTTATGAAGTAACAGATAATTTCACATTGCTTTTGTTATCTTGTATATTTCCTATTGATATAAAATAAAACCTAATAGTATTCTTAGAAAAAAAATATGAATAAAAATATGTGTATGGACAGCCTGTAATGTGACACTAATGAAGGCATCTGAAGTCTCCTCGACCTCACAGAAAAACTTTATCCTAGCAGAAAGCTTATTAAGCCCACTTCTGTTTCATGTGTTTGCAAAGATAACTTCAAGATTTACAAATCAAACTTCTCATGCATCTATCAGGTCATGTTCAGTTGTGGCAAAAATAAATTTATTTCCTTAAGTAAATAAAGATTCTACATAAAGTGTTAGTTTTATTCTGTGTTCCTGGGATCAGGAATTAGAAACTGTGAGAAGGAAGTGAAGACTGGGGAGAGAAGACAGCTGCTTAAGGCCAATTCACTAAGATTGTGTAACACATTGCCTGGGTCTCCTTCCATACAGTCCTGCACCTGCACCAAATCCCAAACACAGTGGCCCGGGCAAAGACTGGTCTTTGGCTATGTGTATCTGTCTCTGCTACTGTGCAATTATAAATAATGATAGCAATGATTTATTGAATATACACTATGGTCTGGGCACTTGATTGGGTCCTTTACATTTAATTCACACAAGGATCAATGATATTCATTGATTATCGACTATGTGTCAGTCAGTTAATGGCAGAGTTAGGATTAAAGCTCATGGGTGTCAGACTCCAAGATGTGTATTTCTCCCATTTAGCTCTGCCATCTCTTTGAGGAGAAAGAACCTCCCTTTAAAGTGTTTTTGCTCCTTCCAGTATTCAAGCCTCATTCCCTTACAGTACACACAAGTTCAGCAAATATAATAAATAAGAATCTCAGGCCTGGCATTCCCATGATCACTAAAGAAGAAACCATGCATGCATCAGTTCTTAGAACACTGTCTTTTCCAGCTACTCAACCATGAAGCCACTTAAACTTCCTATCAAAATCAATTGTTTGCTTTAGAACGGAGGTAATCCTTGACCCAGCTGAGTCTAAGATGAAAAAAAAAAAATGCAAAACAGACATTCTACTAAATACAAGTAAAAATTTAGAAACGTCTTGAAAACTGAAATAGATTATCACGTAAGGATATCATAGTACAAAGATAAGATAATAAAAGTTCACGAGCCATTTATTTAATCTATGTGAATACATGGGACTTTCTATGAAATTTAAAGAAGTCTTTATTTTTTCTCTAACTCTTCCTCTTGGTCTTTAAAAAGGAGTTGGCTTTATAGTTAAAAGTCATTTGGAGAATTTCAATGGCTCTATTGTTAACCAGAACTCTTGCTCTGCACAGTCTGAATGCAAAAGTTCATGAAAACTAACAGGGCGAGGCTGCATGCATTATTGTGTGTTTATAGAAAAGACATAGGATTTTTACTTCCTATGAGGAGAAACCCAAAGTCCTTCAAAATGTGTTGAGTCATAAAATACTATCAAATCATAAAGTAAAAGAGTATAATGTAATATGAATAGTTATTTTCAGTCATCGATTTATAATTAATATATGGTGTGCTGAGAAAGAAGAGAGAGCAAACTACATACGTGAAAGTAAATTTGAAATCTTCTGTGTGCCTATAGCACTTTGTACCATTTGGGAGTGGTGATTTAATGCTCAATAGCACTGACATCAAATAACGCAACAAAGAAATGTCAACCATGTCTCTCAAAACCAGCTACCAAATGGACAGCAGAGTGGACAATTTATTAGGAAAAATATGCAAGTAAATTAGAAATTGCCAAGTGCTCATACACACCTGACAGTTTTTTCTTAGATCATTCATTCATTCATCCAAGCAGTATTTATTGAATATCTCCTTTCTTCTAAGTCCTAAGAATTTAGCAGTGAACAAAACAACCTTCCTGAGCTCAAAGTGCTTACAATCTAGTTCTTGATCTATTCCTCAAAACTGCTCCAAAAGCTGTTTGCGAATTGGCTAAGAGAAATTTATGACTCTGTTTGGTCACTGTAAATAGTCATAGTGCACCTGAGGCAAGGGGAGTTCAGTGGAAAGGTACTCATAGAAGGTTGATGGATAGAAGGTGAGAGAGAAAAACAGGTGGGGAACAAGGGAGAAAAGTGGAAGGGAAGGGAGAAGATGGGGATGAGGGAACCAAGAGGAGTAGAAAGGAGGGCAAAGACAGAGATGACCCAGCAGGCTTTTATCATTTAGCATCAGGAAATCCGGTCTCACGTTGCCTTAGCTAAATGTATGAGGGTACCTCACGGAAAAGCCGAATTGAAGGACAGCACTAATTCTCCCACAAATGTTTTGAAGTACGCTTATGTGAGCTGGAGGAGATTACTTGCCCATTATAAACATGCTTTCTCCATCCTTAAAAAAAGGTTAAATTTTACGGCTTGTGGCTATGGTGAGGATCACAAAAATAATGTGTAAAAACACTTTGTAATCTCTAAAGTACTTTAAAATAGATGTGATTATTATTACTGTGGCTAAACACGTCAAAGGATATAGAGATAATTACGTACAATTTTTCAATGATATACAAACATCCCAACATTTTTCTGTTTATTCTAAGTAAGGAGAAAAACATAGATTGGTAGATAATAATCTTGGAAGCAGACACAATTAGCTATATCAGAGATGTAAAATTGGGGGGAAAGGACTAGATTTAATCTAAAACAATTTAATTTTCAATAAGTGCTGAAATTTACCAGGAAAATTTGGGATGCCACTTGACACATCTTCTAACCCAAAATACACAGATATAAGATTCTGCAAATACTTTTGAGTGTTCAGCCTTTCCGGGAAGGGAATAATAGTTTTATAAACATTTTGATTCTGTCTAATTATCTGTGCATGAAAAACCTGATGTCTTAATATTCGGCAATGTTTATTTTAATATTTTTATATAACTTGAATGCATTTTTTCATAATTATATCAAAATGAACTTGACAGTCCCAGAAACAATTGGACTAAATAGTACAACAAAGTCTTAAATCAGAGACTAGGTTTTGAGTCCTTGCTCTGCAACCTCTAAGCTGTGCTACCTTAAACAAGTTACTTAATTTCTTTCGTCTCAGTTTCAAAAATATAGCCCTGCATCTGTCTCTCAGAACCACTGAGAGTGCCTTGTATCAAGTCAGCCTTGAGTAAATAGCAACTGTTGATATTTTTGTTAGTGACAATAACAAGAATAACATTCGCCTGGTGGCTTTGCTGACACCTTATCCTTTGGCTTATTCCTGAAGACAGTTATCATACACCAGCCATGAGGGAAACCTCACCTGTCACTATGGACATTCTCTGGCCTGGCTTATAAAACCTGTTTGGAACTGGTTCTATATAACTTATAAAAGCTAGAATTTTTTTTTTTAAGTGGTTCTCTTAGAAATAGAGGGTAGAATTATGACTACAAGAGTCTGGGAAGGTAAGAGGGTGGGGACAGGGGAAGAGGTGGGTTAATGGGCACAAAGTTACACATAGATAGGAAGAATAAGTTCTGGTGTTCTAGGCTGAATATAGCTAATATTCTTTTGTGTATTTCTAAATAGCTAGAAAAAAGGATCTCGAACATAGTCTCCATAAAGAAAAGATAAATGTTCAAGTGATGAATATACTACTCACCCTCAGTGGATCACTAAATATGTGCATGCATGAAACAACCCACTGTACTCCACAAATATGTACAATTAAAAATAAAAAATGTTGGGGCTGGCCCGGTGGCGCACTGCGCTAGTGCGCCGCTTGGGAAGCG
>NW_007728592.1:246456-250134 GCF_000696425.1 Galeopterus variegatus | reverse complement strand
TACTAGCTTATCATATATCCAAAATTGGAAATATAATCCATGAGGAAAATTGCAGAAGTGTTTTGTTATATAGTAATTTAGAAAGTTGAATAGTGCGCCGCTTGGGAAGCGCGGCGGTGCTCCCACTGAGGGTTCGGATCCCACATACAGACCGGTTCCCGCTCACTGGCTGAGCGAGGCGCAGGGGCAACACCGAGGGTTGCGATCCCGTTGCCGGTCCCAGTCCGGTGCGGGGGCGACACTGAGGGTTGCGATCCGTTGCTGGACATGGAAAAAGACAAAAAAAAATAAATAAATAAATAAAAATAAATAAATAAAAAATGTTGGGCCAAGCCTGTGGCGCACTCAGGAGAGTGCGGCGCTGGGAGCGCAGCAGCACTCCCGCCGCGGGTTCGGATCCTATATAGGGATGACCGGTGCGCTCACAGTGCTCAGTGGCTGAGCACGGTGCGGCTGGTCTCATAAAGGACAAAAAAATAAAAATAAAAATAAAAAAATAAAAAATGTTAAAAAAGGAAAAAGAATTAAACGCCAAAAAAAAGAAAAATATAATTTTTCAAAACCATATGAAAATAATGTGTTCAAGGTCCTATTTCAAACCAACTATATATTAATCTTTCTTATAGCTAACACCAAATTAGGTTGTAGCAGCAAATGAGATCCTTATTAAAAGCCCTGTGCTGACTCTGTAATCTTAATAGCAATTATTTTAATTCAATAACCATCTTGTTAGTATACATCAGGCACTGAGCTAGCCACTTCACAAAGATACGTCATTTAATCCTCAGAATTATGCTGTGAAGTAGATGGTATTAACACCATTTTACAGCTACATAGAGTGAGACATAGGGTAGCTGATGGTACTATCTTTAATCACACGGCTAGGAAGTGGCAGACCATACATGAAATCCAAGTCTGCCTGGCTTATCTCTGTCTGAACCACTTGACTTGTCTTTCCACCTCAATATAGTGGGGATATAGTGATTTAATCATACATCTCCATCAGAAATATCCAGAAAGAATCTAAGAACTCTGAAATTTAAAGTTCTTAAAACAATATGTATATACTGTTCATCGTTGACACTCAAGACACCAAGAACACAGCATTTCAGGGTAAGAGCTTTAAATGCAGAAAAGTGACTATGACTAAGCTACACCTTAGCAAAAAAATCTATTAATTAATCAAAACAGAATTGTACCATCTTTGAAAAACATATGCAAATTATATTTTGGAGGTATGCCCAAAAGAATGATTAGTAGTATTTAAGGTTGATTTCTCCAGCTATGTACTTTCTGAGCAAATCGACAAAATAGTCTGGCTTAAAACGCTAGCATTCCAAAGTGGCTTTTTCTTTCTTTTTTTTAAATACAAAAACTGGTTGTTAAAAATGAAAACAAAGAAATAATGCAATTAGTTATTGGCAAGCAAAGGAAAAGCTGGCACGAATAAAACTGCAAAATTAATTGGTCCTAATTAAGCAACAATTCAGTCAATGGCAAAGTTTGAATGCTCTATTTTGAGAGGTAACCAGCCGGATGCACTTAAGAGGAATCCCTCAGGAAACCGGCTTTGGGATGCTTCTAAGATTGGCCTCAACATCAGGGCCACAGAAATCTTTCAGAGATACTGTGGTCTTTTAGTTTGCTCTTCAAAAGGAAGTGTCTTTAGTATCTTTTTAAGCATAGTTTGGAGCTTACATTTGCTCCAGAAACTCAGCAATCTAATTAGATTATTATCCAGAGATGAACGCTGATCATTTTTCCTGCTGCATTTACATTTTCACTGGTCCCTGCACAAGTGGTAAAAATAAATAAACAATACACACGGAAACTTTCTGTCTCCTTCACTCCTACAGCCCAAACAAGATAAAATCAGTGCTTGTGAGTAAACATTTTGCCACTTTATCAGAGACAAATTGAGCCTGGAGGGACAAAAGACACTAGGAAGAGTGATAGCCTCGAAGTACTAGCCATTTTCCTGCATGTTGCTCAATTCCTTTTGTGTGTTGTGCAAATATTATATGAGGTCCTTGCCATAGATCCTCCCCACTCATACCTTCCTACCCCCAGGCAAGAGGAACATATATAAATCATTTAAATTATACCCACTATGTATCATTTTTCATACTTCAATTCCATTTTGTTAAGCAACCGTCTTCCTAGGCTCTTTGTTAATTAAGCACTTAGCCAAAGATTTTTCTTCGTAGTTTAGTGTGAATGTGTGTATCCAAAGCCATCCTAACTCCGAGGCTGGGGGAGGGAAAGGGTAGAACTTACTGGAGGAAACAAAATGAGGCCTAGAGGGGGCAGTGGAAGAGAGAGAAAGAGGCCTAGAGGCTGCCAAGAGCCCGCCCACTGGCTGGCAGGTGGGAGCCCAACCTTCTTAGGCAAATCCTAGCTTGCAAATTCTGTAAAATAAGAGCAGACATGAAGGTAGGAATTCATGCCCTTGAGATTAAACATATCTGTTTTGCAAATGTAATCATCTTGATAAAGAAACTATTAGAGGCATCTCGGTATTCCAAAATGAAGTCAAGATAACTTTTCTGCTCATCAAACATTTTGTCAGAGCTGATAAAATTTAGAACTGATCACATTCTATTTCTCTGTGTTCTTGCATTCACTGAAGGTATGAATAGCAGTAAAACTGACCCCCTCCCAAAATGGTAGGAAGCAGAGATTTCATAAAAGTTATCTAAAAACTGTTGAACTAATCTACAACAGTGTAAGTGATTGAAGGGGGAGAGGAATGGTAAACCACTGGTCATAGAACTGTAAAACGATTCTGTACCCTTAGCATGCACACTGCATCACACGCGCACAGTATTAGTTACGAACTATTATAAAGAAAAGGAGGGCGGGAAAACAGGCGGGTTGCCATTCTTCATAAGCAGACCACACCCCATACTCTACCTGCGCCCACCACTATGGCTGAGGGCATGCAGGTGTGGATGCAACTCAGGAGGGAGCTGGAGCGAATGTTGGTGTTGAGGAAGGCCACCACGCAGCCCAGCTTGGCCAGGCCGAACCACACGTGAACAAAGTCGGGCTCATTGCTCATCAGCAGTGCCACGGTGTCCCCCTTTTTCAGAGAGGAATGATTCAGAAAGACGTTGGCCACTCGGCTACTCCTTTTGTCCACATCCTGATAGGTGTAAATGTCTCCCTCGTAGACGATGAAAGGTTTCTGAGGTTGCCTCTTGGCATGGCTCAGGAATTTATCCAGCCCAGTGACCAGCTCCCCTCTCTGTCTGTACATCTCCATTCGAATTCCAAAACGCACCACCTTCAGCAGGAACCAGAAGTCGTCCCAGAAGTAAGGGAACAGGAGTTTCTGCACGAAGTACAGGAAGACCATTCCAGCCCCTAGTCCTGTGAGCCACGACAGGAGCATGGATGCTGCAGGGCTCGAGGGCAGCTCTGAGGCCAGAGCTGCCAGCGTCCGTCTCTTCAAGGCGCGGCTCTCCACGGAGACCTCCAGTCCTCGCTGCTAATGCTGGCACCTGCAGTGCGTGCCAGTCTTTCCGGGCGCGATCCTGCGAAACAGAATCAGAGGTCTGCACCGAGCAGGTCGCCCCAAGGGGTGCTGGAGCTAAGGCTTGCGAGGCCGGGAGGCTGTTGAGCAGAAAGTCCCGGGTGCCCGCGAGAAATGCCGGCAGGGGCCACCGAGTCCACGCG